>NC_056735.1:1245512043-1245555758 GCF_019279795.1 Protopterus annectens | reverse complement strand
GTTGTGTGTGTGTGTGTGTGTGTGTGTATATATATATATATATATATATATATATATATATATATATATGTATGTGTATATATATATAGATGTGGATATGTATGTGTGCGTGTATATTTACGGACACACACAGCTTTGTAAAGTGTGCTGATGCATTTCGAGGCTGTATATTTTTATGTGCCTTTTGTTTGTGACCTACAGTTGGAGTAGTAGTGATGCAAGTTCTAAAGGGTTTCTTAGTAATGGTTTTAAGGTATTGCATTCATATGATTGCTACTTTTGGTATACCGATATTTTTTTCCAAGGTATCGTACATAACGTGTAATAGCAACACGGAATTGGATTAAGCAGGGTAGTTGGCAATGCGATCAGTGAGTGCATAATTTTATGGTAATTAGTTGAGCTTTCTCCTCTGAAAATGCTGTTCTATGGAAATCAGAAAACTTTATATAAGTGCCAAATGCGCTAAGCTGTATATTGCAGTATGTGTTCAGATAGTAGTCTTGTTCCTTTGCTTATGTCCAAGTGCTCACTGGAATGGGAGGGATAGGAGATGTGCTTGAAGGTAGGATAGCAGAGCACACATACTTCCTTTCAGGGAAATAAGTGAATGTTGAGTGAATTTTTGAAAACATTGAGTAAAACAATGTTACAGTTAAGTGTTCATAGTTATGCATTGTTAGTGTTTCTTACTGTAATTTCATGTTTTACTTAGGAGACTTTGGGATAAAGCAGTTTGGTGGTTATGTGCTGAAATGTTAGTTTCTTGAGGTTTTACTGGAGTACTCCTTATCACAGTTTAATTTTTCACAACAGGTTGCCATCTTAAAACAGATAAGTGCCAGCTGAAAACGTTGCCCAAAGTCTTTAAACGCTTAATTGCTTTTTGTATAATTATAGAAACTCTTGTGTAGCCAAGCTCTGAACCAGGTGTAAAGCCAAGAAATTCTGTATGTGAAGGGGATTTTGTGAGTTTTGTTATACATGGAATTATTGAAAATAAGTTTTAAGTAATTCATTGCATATTTATCAAGTTATGTTTTAGTTGATGTCTGAGACGGTGTCCGAAAGAGGTACTTTTTAATTGTTTACATTCCTCCCGATACAACTTGTGCTGGGGTGAATTGTACACTGCTTGTTGCTGTTTGGTGGTTTACTAGTTTAGGATTTACCTCACAGCCACAAAGTACAGGGTTTAATTCTTATCTTTGAAATGGAAATTGACCAGACTTAAAATGTCCAACAAGGTTCAGCTAACCTTGTACTTGCCTATGTTGTTGTCTTTCGGCTTTTCCTGGTTATGGGTTGCCACAGCGGTACTCCGGTCCTCTATTGATTGGCAGTAGATTTTTACGTGGCAAGTTGCCAGCCCTGATGCACAACCTTCAACAAAGGTACGCTCATTCACGCATGTCTCCACATAGAAGACGCACTTGCCTATGTACTAATGTTAATTACCACCTCAGCAGGAGATGTGATATCTGCAGTCTTTGTGATGCATGGTAATATCAGAACAGTCCTCGTACATTCTGCAGTGTGTTTTTTTTTTTTTTTTTTTTTTTTTTTTTTTTTGTATTCCTCACACCTCCAGCCTAAGTGTATAGAAATATTTTAGAAGACAATTGCAGACAAATATCCTAAATTTCATTGCCTGCATTGCTTTCTCTGGCATTGTACAAACTTTGTCTCAAAACTTTAATATCCACTTTGATAAGATTTAAAGTTCTCTTGCCCTCACTGGCATTTGTTCGGAGTATTTCAGCTCCATTCAAAATTTAACACCAATTTCTTTCTACCATTATTTAGTTTCTGCTGCCTTGTTTCTAGCTTTAGAGTAAGTATTGTTTTTTATTTTTCTTAACATTAGTCAAATATTTCAGTTGTCACTCAGAATTTGAAACACTAGGAGACAACCGTCATCCTTGCTTTGTACCACTCCTTAAGCTAAAACTGTCTGCCAACCCCCACCCCCAAATGCTTTTTAACTCGAGCCTCCAGGGTCTAATAGAATAAGAATTGTGCAGGTTTTAAAACTACAGTTGGGTGCTCCCAGTGCATTTTATTGAAGGTACTTTCAGCATCAACTATAACCCCAAGGCAACTGTTTTGTTTCCTGTTTGTGTCTTGGATGATCATCTGGGTCCTAATAATAATGCTAAATGTTTATTTTAGACTGTGAACACATTTCCCAACTCGCTTATGAAATCACACCAATTAGCATGTACTCCTGTTGGGAGAATTTTCGCAAATCTGTTTGCCTTTATATTCATAAGTATTGTGCAATTAAGATTAAAGGTGGTAATTGGACAGTAATAATTTGTCGTCTTTGCATCTCTTCTTGAATACTAATACTTTCCAAAAAGCTGGTGGTTCACCTTGCACTGTTTTGAGCAACATTAATCAGTTTGATCACTCCCTCTTCTAACTTTATATCCACATGGATATAATCGGAAGCTAGAGACATGCTTTTTTTTCTGCTGTTGTATTTTCTCTGTCCCTTCCTCCTCTGTCCCCAAGCAGTTGTCTTCCCTGATTCTGATGTTTCCTCAACCTGTTTCACTCTTCTTTCTAGCGTCTAAGGCCTCCTTGTCCCAGTACATAGTTCATTGTAATATATTTTCCCTTTATCTTTGGTAATACATCCAGCTTTTAGGTTCCTCGGAGCTACCAGGGAGTTGGTCAAAGATTTCTTTAAATGGAAACAGGATGGGAGTATACTAGAGTAATACAGTTAATTGCTTCTGTTATTGTGTCCCTATAATTATTTTCTCCCATCTTTCTTTCCTGCTTGTTTTATCTTCATATAATCATTTGTAGCATTCATTAACCTTTGCTGTACCTCATCCTGTTTTCTTCCTGAACTTTGCTCCATGCCATCTATTAAGCATTGTAAACCTTCCTTTTAACATGGTTGTAGAGAATCGGTGTAGCAGTCTCTCCTTCTCATCTCATTTTTAACATCTTCATTGTATTAACAGAATTTTAACAATGGTGTAAACACAAGTCATAGAAAAGAAAATACCATTCTAACCAAAGTGTATTAGTGGTTATATGGTAATCATTCCCTTTATTTAAAATAGTAATTTACATTTGAAATGCAGTAGTCTTTTAAAGTAACATTTTTCATTTGAAATGAGGCTTACTGACTTGGATATACTCCTGTCTTCAAAAACATTTTTTTCTATTGTATAGTTACAGAAACAGTGACTATGTTTCTTAAACCTGTTAGTTTAGTTTACACACACTACTTTGCACTACAGCCCCTTCTACTGTCAAGCAGTCTAATCTGGCATTAGTACATTATATCCTTGCATCCTGCATCACCTGTACCGGTGTTTCTTTCCACAAGTCTTCAGTCCTTTCTGTGAAGAACTTCTAGAGGTTGAGGAGTTAGTTATTATAGCTTCCTATCTTTCATGTAGATTGTCTTGATTTTTATCCCTTTAATGTACTGCAAACTGGTATTTGTATAAAAGACTGCTAAACTGTAGAAGCAGTGTAACACTGTGTATGTATTAAACATTCACATACTGCACATTGAACAGATTGTAGTGAAAACCTAATCACTGGCCGTTATGCTAAAAATAAATTTGTAAATCAGTTGGTGAATCGGGTTCTCTGTCAGTACATTTGGCAGCAAAATGCAAGTTTTTAGTAATGCTGGACACATAAACAACTGACATTTCTGAACTCCTCATAAGTAAATTATAGTAAAATGAAGAATTTATATCGGGGGAAACTACTCTGGGTGTGTGTGGTCACTTCATTAGAAAGGTGAATAAGGGCATTTTTGCCCCATGTCTGTTCAATTCCGTTTCCAGTTGTATTGGGCGAGCTATTGTGGAAGGTTTTAAAATCTAGGTTCAATCTTTATGAACAAGAAAGTGTGACATAATTGAAAAACAGGGTTAAGTACTTTGTTTGGTCTTGCTTTCCAACTTAAATGTACGCTTTCAAAACTGCCAAAGTAATAATCGTAGTGTAAGACTGTGTATAGTAAAGCATTGATATTATATAAATGCGTGTGTTAGACACGCACACACTCTTTGCTGTTAATACATTGAGTGCATTCCAAATGGAAAAAAATATATATTACAGGTGTGTATTGCTGTAGGCCTGCTTTTATTGTGTGTAAGAACTTTTTTTTTTTTTTTTTTTTTCTTTCCTTCTTTTATTCTTTCTTTTTACTCGTTAGTACAGAGCTTTGCTAGTCTGAAAAATACACTGTTACCTTGTTTTCTTCCAACACCAAGCATGACATGAAGTAAAAACAAATTAACGATAAAGTATTAAGTGTTCTTTTGAGAGCACTTTTTGTGTGGCTTTACTTTTTTTTGTTCTGTACGTCACTGTTGGCTTACTGCTAGGAATCTTGGAAGCAGAGACTTTTAATGGTCTGCACCCTGAACAACATTGTTTCATGCCCTTCACAGTGTGGAAAGGCATACACACAAAGCAATGTACATACTTTGTAAAAGTCTTATTTTCACATGAAACTAAAACCCACACAGCCACTGCACACAGTTGACTGTTCCCATGAGGCAGAAACTGACTAGAATGGGATGTGATCATTCAAATCCATTTAGTCTTCCATCCTAAAACATTGCAAATTAATTATTTAAGAAATTGCATCGTGCATTGGAAATCAATAGTTATTAACACTCCAAACAGAAAACACAAGTTCAAGTCAGTAGTCCATGTAAATTAGAGTTCTATGCAGTAAATCTGTTTTCAGCTGTTGTACTCCACCTGTCTGCCGGGGATGGTGTTGGCTGTCTAAAGCTCTGATATTTTTAACTGAATTATTCTGCCAGTTACCAGACTGTCTATTGCATACCCACAGTGTGCAAGTGCCTAAGCTGCAGCTCTGTGGTGTAGAGGGATAAAGCGCGGACCGTGACCTAGGTTACCTATTTAAACAGTAGGTTTGGTCATTTTTTTTGCAAAAACTTGTCCACTGTACTGGGGTGGTGCTGTGTGTGTGTGTGCTGACTTTTGGGTTTGTAGAAATTTGAAGTGAAAAATCAGGGAGTTCTAGTGTATGCAAGTTATGATGTGAATCAGTAAAATTCTGTTTCTTTTTTACTTCTAGATGGCACCTGCCAAAAAAGGAGGAGAGAAGAAGAAGGGCCGTTCTGCCATCAATGAAGTTGTTACCCGGGAGTATACCATAAATGTCCACAAACGGATACATGGAGTGTGAGTATACAGCTGTGGTGTGGTTTGAATGTTTTTTTTAATTCCACTCTAATTCAAAATGGGAGTCTGTAAAGTGAAATTCCAAGTACAATTTTTATGTCTGGGTGGGAACTTTGCAATCTTTTATCACTTGAGGTATGAAGTTGCTAATTTGGGGAGAGGATTGATTCTTGGTTCTGCACTCCATGGATTTTCATTACTGTTGTGTACTGCAGATTTTCATTACTGTTGTGTTTTGCAAATTAAGTATGGCTGCTGAACTAATTGAGGTAGTTTGAAAAGGTAATGCCTTGGAGTGGGTATAGTAGGTTCTCAAAATAGGTGTGTGTGAAGGTAGATTTACAGTGTACTTGTATATTGTTTATATGCTTCATAGTTAAGGCCATGATTTTGCTAGAAAAATTAAATGCTGGCAGCTTAATTCAGTATCACTTGTTGGGGCATTATTACCATTGCTGTTGCAAAACTTTTATATGGTCCTATACTAAAGTCTCGCAGTTAAATGTTAATGCATTTAGGATAAAGCATGTTTTTTATGCTGAATTCTATATTGGTATGCTTCGGGGCCACAAAAAAGTCTGCAGTCCAATCCTAAGCGTGGCGCATCTCTCTGTATGTGTGTGTGTGGGAAACGCAACACATGGACTTTCACACACAATTTGCCATAGATTTGCAGTGACGATGGTGCAGTGGTAGCGTTGTTGCCTCACAGCAAGAGGTTCTCCTGTTCGATTCTCAGCTGGAGTGCCTTCTGTGTGGAGTCTGCATGTCCTCCCCATGGTCGTGTGGCGTTCGAAAGACATGCATGAATGGGCGTGCCTTCGTTGAAGTTTGGGCGTTGGGCTGGCAACTCTGCGCCATGAAAAATCTACTGCCAGTCATTAGTGGACCGGAGTTCTGCTGTGGCGACCCCCAACAGGGAAAAGCTGAAAAGACAAGCAACAACAACATTAATGCCCTGTGTTTTATTTGCAGTGTGTATTTTAACATAGTGCTGGACTACTCCACAGCAGCTGCAGGCAGGTTTATAATACTTGTTTAATTGTACTGTAAGTAGTGCATCCTAAGCTTTTTAGGAAGATTCAAAGCATGATAGTGTAATAGAAAACTTGAAGTTCTAGTCTACTTTTAACTGTACATGCTTCTGTGGCAGTGTGCGTCATGGCACTTCACATGAGGTGAACTTTAAGTTAATTTGCTTTGGAAACATTTAATGGAGAACAGTGTGCAAAAGTTCTAAATTCTCTATAGTTAGTCTCTCTCTCTCCCTGTTTTCTGGTGCTGGGGTTGAAAAAAAAACAGTGAAACTGATACATGTGGTGTTTGACAGTTTAGCATACTTTCCTTTGTGCAGTAGCATATTGTGCGCTATAGCCCCAATCCACACTCAAACCTCATGAACTATAAAGTGATCTGTATGAAGACATATGGCAGCTATTAAGAAACTGGTTTCTTTTGCTGAATACCGGTATGCCCATGAAGGAACGTTAGCAGTGCTTTTGTTTTCAGGTAAGCACTGTTAGCCTCAAAGTGACATCACCTGTTCAAGTATCTCCTCACATGCTACTGAAGTGCAAGAACTTATTGCTACCACTTTTTCTGGAAGATGTGTTTTTTTTTTTTTTTTTGAGGCGACACGACATCTGCTAACTCCTTTACAGTTCAGCATCTATTCATTGTAAACGTACACCAGGTACCCAGTATTTTTTGCATTTAAAATGAGCTTCAGAGAGATTATATTAGGGCATTAAACCCAATGCTTCATGTGTGATGTTTTAATGTGTGTAGTATGTTACGTTCTGCATTTACTTAACACCTGCATAAAGTTTATCCCTAATATCACCTTTTTTTTTTTTCCCTTTTACTTTGAACTTGCAAAATATAGCCGCCTTTGCATTAGGGAGAGATTTTTGTGTCAGTGATGACTATCCTTTCTGCTGAAATCTACAGTGGCATTCTAAGAAAGTGACTTAACCGAACAGTGTCTGTACCTTGTGTCAGAAAAAAGTTTACATGGGTCGGTGTTGTATTCCATTTACCAAGTCAAGAATATCAAATCCAAATTCAGATATTTACTAATGTAGTTTAAATTACTCCCTTAATATGTTATTTAAGCAAGTTTTGCGGTGTCATGCTTGTGGTTTCTGTGTTATATTATTAAAAAACTTAGTACATCTTCTGTTTTTCCATTTGCACATTGCAGCTTAGTTATGATGCACCAGTCTGCAGTGGATTCTGACTCCTGACAATAAGTCCATCAGCTGTTAAATAAGGATAAGGCATTTTTTTGTGTGTGTATACAAGTATAAGTATGTCTGTATATAAAATGTGTATGTCTATATAATATATACGCAGAGTCATATACATACATAAAATGTTTATTCATTTTGGAGGGCCAGTAGAATATCCAGAGTTCTATTCTGTTATGTGATCCTTGGGAGGGGAGAAGAGTGTATTCTATTATGTGATCCTTGGGAGGGGAGAAGAGTGTAAACAAGCAAATAGCATCTGAAAAAAGAAAAACATCTACCAGTATCTGACTAAGCTGCGACTGTATAAATTTAGACCCAATTTTGCACCCCTTGTTTGTGACAAATTACTTCTTTTTGAATCTGTTTACTGCTGTGATATAACTAAAGCATCTGAAGTAGTTACTTCATTTGTTCTGCAACCTGTGGGTATCTGATCCGACCTCGGATCCGAGCCGGCAGCCTCACAAGCTAAAGGATCAGAGCTCCTAGCTCCTCCCCTACCCATAATCCCCTGCTGCCTACTGTATTACCTCAGATAGAGTTTGCCGCGGCTGAAGACAGCTATTTGTGAAGAGCTCCTTAAGCTTGGTGAGGTCGTTTCAGCTTTTTCTCCTAGAGAAAATTTCGTTAAGTTAGATTTAGCTTGTTAGTGTTAATTTCACTTTAGAAATAGTGTTAGCCCCCTTCTGTAGTTTTTCTCGTGGTCGTTAGCTTTTTTCTTCCCCTCCCCCTTAGTGTTTGGGTGTGTGTGTGTGTGCTTTGTGTAATGGCGGAAGGGCCCAAAGCCATTTTTTCCAAGTGCACTGAGTGTGGCCATAAGCTTTCCCCAGCTGATGGCCACACTCGGTGTGTCTTGTGCCTGGGGGTGGCCCATTTATCAACTGCTTGCCAAATCTGTGCAGCTTCTAATCCTCGGGCAATTAGGGACAGGAAGAACAAGCTGATCCTGGCGGGCCTACTTCCCCAGGATTCTGCTCGGCGCCTTCAGTCCCCCCTGCTCTGCCTGGGACACTAACTCCCCCTGCTATGCAGAGTTCGGGGGACTCTAGCGCTCCTTTCTCCAAGGAAAAAAGGCACAAGGAGAAAGATAAGCACAGGTCTCACAAAAGGCGGGCTGAGGCTCACCCCTCAGCCCCCCCTTCGAAAGTTACCAGCTCTCCCTCGAAGGTCCCCGGATCCTCCCCCTCTCGGCTCCGTTCGCCTCGCTTCTCGCCGGAGGAGTACCGGTCTCCTTCGAGGTTGTCGAGGCGGCCCACCTCGCCGACTACTTCTAGGTCAACCAGGAGCCTTGCCGACACGGACAGAGATCATATGATGCGTCTATTTCTGCAGACCCAAATGCAGATGGGGGTGCTCTTGCCTCCCCCCACCCCGGGGGGGGGGGAGCACAGCCCCTCTCTTTGCTCCAATCGCTCCTTCTCCGACCCGGTTTAGGATTTTGGAGTCATCGGATCCGGGCCCTTTTGAAGCCGGGGTTTCGTCGGCTCCGATAGCTCTGGTATCTTCAACGCCGACCTTGCCTTCGAGCGTGTCTGATCCTAGCTCTCAGGGCCGAGCATCGGATCCGTGGGGATTGGTGTATCTCTGGCGCAATGTAGGTCTGAGCACACCTCTCTCTCGGATCCGACTGCTTCGGCTCCGACTCCGATCCCTGCTTTGGAGCCGAGGAGACTACTTTCGGAGCCTGGGGGAAAGTAGTTCTCCTTCGGCTTTTCAGGTAGTGGAGAGGGTTCTGTCGAGGTCTTCCAGATCAACGGTCCGGGCCCCGGATCCTCCCACTCCCCCTATGCATGTGGGTCTATCTTCCATCATCCATCCTATGGGGACAGCCTGCTCAAACCCTCCAGTTAGTTCTCTTGGAGGAACAGGACCCCGTGGGCGAGCCCTCCTCTGACAGCCCCACCGAGGAGGTGCCTCGTAAACGGCAGTGTAAAAGGAGGCACCTGGACTCCCCTGAGTCCATCACCACAGACACGGATTTGGATGAAGGGGAAGGTTCCCCAAGATCACCCCCCGAAGATATCTCCTTTGGAGACATCATGGAAATGTTGCGTATTGGAGGGGGTGGTCTGCCCAAAAACCTTCCTTGGATGAATCTGTGTTCCTGGAGGCGTTTGAGGCGGGCCTGTCTACCTCCTGGGTGTCCCCCGGCTGACACCCTGGTGGACTTAATTACCACCAGGGCGTGGAAAGAGCCCTACACCGTGGAGCCAATTCCCAGACGTCCTGACAAAGTTCTTAGCCCCCCGCAGATGGGCAGTCCTCGGCTAAGGGTTCCCCTGTTGATGCCATGCTGGTGGCAGCTGCCACAAAGAAGGAACTCGCACAGGAGAGTTCTGCGGTCCATCCTCCGGAGAAGGAATCTCGAGTGATGGACCGCATTGGGAAGCGGATGTTTGCTTCAGCAACCTTCTCTATAAGGGCGCTGAACTATATGGCACACATTATCAGGCTATAGCGAGACCTACTTAAGGAATGCACTGCAGCCCCCCCCAGAGTCAATGACTGTCGTGGATAAGGGCACATTTGCGACTCATATGGCCACTCTAAAGTCCATCTCTAACACGTCCATGCGGTTACTCTCTCATGCTACTGAGGGAGCCGCTAGGGCGAGTGGAGCTGGGGTTGTCCTGCGGTGTCACGCCTGGCTCCGCCTTTGAGATTTCGTGGATCCCTTCAAGGCGTCCTTCGTGAATGTGCCCTTTGACGAATCTTCGCTTTTTGGCAAGACCGTACGCAAGACGCTGGTCCAAAGCGAGAAGGATGGGAAGACTGTCTGCTGTCGGGGTCCGCCTCTCGAATCCCCAACAATCCTTTTCTAGGGATCAGAGGGGACAAAAGAAGTTGTGGTTCCGCAAGTCTCAGCAGTCCCACCCGGCTTTGGACCCCTCATCCTCTAGAGGCAGAGGAGGACAAGGCGGACGCCGGCCCAGAGGCAGAGGGGGGCCGCGTAACTTCGGGTCTAGGGAACCTTTCTCGGATAGACCCACGCAACATACTCGGCTGTCCCTCTCTGGAGGCAGTTGGGGGGGGCGTTTATCGGAGCATCTGTCAAATTGGGAGTCCATCACGACAGATCGATGGGTGCTCCGAATCCTATCCAGAGGTTACTTCATTCCTTTCATTCACCTACCCCGCCCCCCCCCCCCCCAAAGTCAGGCGCCTCCCCGATGCCCCACCCGATCAAATGGAGGCCGCAGCCTTAGAAGTGTCAAAGCTGCTAGAAAAAAGAGCCATCCAGCCCATCCCCCCCAGATCAGTCCAGATCGGGCTACTATTCCAGGTTCTTTTTAGTGCCAAAGAAGACTGGGGACTTGAGACCAATTCTAGATCTCTCTGCTGTGAACCTGTTCATCCCCAAGGAAAAGTTCCGGATGGTCACTCTTCAGGCTATTCTTCCCCTTCTTCGAGAGAACGACTGGATGTGCTCCGTAGACCTCCAGGATGTGTACTACCACATTCTGATGGACAGACTATCCAGGAGGTTTCTCCGCTTCCGGCTAGGAGACGGTCCTGATCAATTCAGGGTTCTCCCGTTTGGCCTCACCTCAGCCCCCAGGGTGTTCACCAAGGTCATGGCAGTGGTTGCAGCCCACCTGAGACTCCATGGAGTTCAGGTTTTTCCATACCTGGACGACTGGCTCCTCGTCACCCGCAGCAGGCATCAACTCTGCGTTGCAAGGGATTACATTCTAACTCTCGCCCAGAAGTTGGGCACATCAGTGAACCTTCAAAAGTCCTCCCTTCAGCCAGTGCAGGTCTTGGAGTTTATAGGGGCCAAGTTGAACACGCGCATTTGTCGAGCCCTACTAACTCCGGACAGACTGAACAGCCTATCACATCAGGTCTTATCCCTTCTTCAAAGCACAGCTCCTGTATGGAAATGGGCGATATCCACCAACTGCTTTCTGATAGCAACGCACATTCCGGGTCTGTCCAACATTTTGGCGGACAAACTGAGTCAGGTGAATCTTACCCCGTACGAGTGGTCTCTCAATCCTTCAGTTGCGAAGCAAATCTTCCGTGCATGGGGTTGGCCTCGCTGCGATCTTTTCGCCTCTCCGTCAAACACAAAGTGCAGCGAGTACTTCGCAATACTTCCCCTTCAGGGGAAGCCCCAAGAGACGCTCTGGTGCATGCTTGGCCACCCGGTCTTCTTTATGCTTACCCCCCTCTTCCGCTTATGGCGAAGTTCATTCAGAAAGCACGTCTGTTGGGGAACAGAGTGATCCTCATTGCCCCATTCTGGCCTCGTCGATCTGGTTTCCTTACCTACAGTCTCAGTGTTGTTCCTCCATGAATTCTGGATCCCATTCCAGATTTGATATCGCATCCTGCGGGATGCCAAACCCCGAACCTGCTAGACCTCAAGCTGACTGCTTGGTTGATCCAGTTCCTCTGATGGTTAGGACTCCCGGTATCTCATCACAAGTGAAGGCCATTCTGGTGGCGGCCCATAAACCTGCTACCAGAAGAATTTACAATGGTAAATGGAAATGCTTTTCCATTTGGGTTGAACGCAAGGGCCTGGATCCCTTTACAGTTCCTATTCCAACGATTCTGGATTTCTTGTCACTAATCTTTCAGAAGAGAGCTAGCGCTTCCACAGTTAGCAGCCATTTCCCACTTTCATGTGGGGGATGGACTGGGATCAGTAGCATCCTCAAAGATATGTAAAACCTTCCTGAGGGGCATTTTTCTTTTGAAACCACCGGTGAAATCTGTAGCTCCCCCGTGGGACTTTAGTACTACAAGCTTTGACAAGTCCACCCTTCAAGCCTGCCTCTTCGGTTCCATTGAACAGCCTTTTTAGTGGCTATTACATCAGCCAGGAGGGTCTCAGAACTTCAAGCCCTATGCATGAAACCCCCCTACCTCATTTTTCACAAGGATAGAGTGCGTCTTTCCTACCAATCCAATCAATTTACCAGTATTTTTTTTCCAAATTTTAAGAACAAAGGGGAGTACACATTGCACAAACTGGACGTACACAGGCAATTATGTTTCTACCTGCACAGGACTAAGGATTTTCGCAAGTCTGATCAGTTGTTTGCGTCCTTTGCCAAGTCAGCTATAGGAAAGGCAATTTCTAAGGTAACTCTGGCAAATTGGATTTCCCAGTGCAATCAGCAGCTTTCTAGTCCAGGGTTCCTCTGGACGACATATGTTCAGCAGCTACTTGGTCCACTTCTCACACGTTCATCTCCCATTATAAATTGGATAAGATTTCGAGGAGTAAGGCTTCCTTTGGCTCTGCGGTGCTTCGGAATATCCTTCCGTAAGGCCACCCAGGGTTGCTTTCTATAGGTAGCTGGAGACTCTGTCCCACAGGTTGCAGAACAAATTAAATGACTACTTCAGATAAAGAAGTTAAGTTATGTACTCACCATAACGTTCCATCTGAGTAGGTACTTCATTTGTCTGTAGCCAACCTCCCCTCCATACCACCTAACCATATCGGGATAACTGGCCATCTGCAAAATGTCTTTTCATGAGATGAGGCAGGGTTTGATCCTCTGTCGAGGGTGTGAATTGTTTAGGACTGAGCAAACTCTGAGTTAATACAGTAGGCAGCAGGGTATTATGGATAGGGAGAGGAGCTAGGAGCTCGGATCTTTTAGCTTGTGAAGCTGCCAGCTCGGATCAGATACCCACAGGTTGCAGACAAATGAAGTACCTACTCAGATGGAATGTTATGGTGAGTACATAACTTCTTTTTTTGTTGACTATTACAAGGGAATAATTTGTTGTAAATAAGCTGCAACATTCCACAGTTTAAGAAACATAATTGTTTACACAACATTTTCCCCCTCTGCCTGTAATGACAACATAGGAATATTTAATTTTATGTAAAATGGGAAGGTGCTCTTTCTAAAAATGACTACTGGAGTGATGACACTTTTAATTTTAATTTAACTTTTTGAATTAGAAAGATATAATGAGTAGAATGTGAGAAGCTGCACATACCTGTGTGTAATTAGAGGAGGTGAAATGTTACAGCTGAGATATGGGTGATTTTAAGAGAAGGAAGCACCTATTTACTCTTGTTTACTTCATGGTGATGAGAGAGGGAATCTCTGGTTTTGTTGCCAAGTATGGAGAAATGGCCCGATGCAAAGTTTTTTTTTTATTTTATGTCCTCCGGAAAAGGCCCAAGATATTTCTGACATTGACCTCCATAACTTATCCTACATAAGTTTGCTGGTCAGAGGGCAGCCTTTGCAGTCAAGTAATTAAAAAAAAAAAGAAAGATGAGAGAAGTAAGAGCATATGAAGTGTAACAAGGAACCTTGTGGATTTATGGACTAATTAAGACTTAGTAGCCTTGATCTTGCTCTAATCGGTACACCTTACTAGTTCCCACCCTAGACCAAGGAGGGTCAGGCCAGGCAACCCAAGGTGAATTTATGAATACCCATCAAATTGTAGCGATCCTGTTTGAAGAAGATAGTATAGCAAACTCTTTCTGTCTTGCAGGAGTCTGTTCTAGAGGTGAGAGAAACTGAGTAATGAATCTATTTCTGCATCTTGTTTTTATTGATTTGCTGAAGCAGGCTTATTGTATTCTTCTTCCTGATGTTGTGGGACTGTTCATTTGGTGAAAGTACAAATGAGTCTGAACTTCTGGATCCTTGATAGCTCAGAGAGTAAGGCACAGGTCTCCTCTCACTCATTGCTTCTAGTAGTTTCTGGAAGCGTAAGGAATTTAACTCCTTCCCTCAAGTGCAGTTCTTTTGGATGTGTACCTTTAACTCCCAGTGGGTGTGGCTTGAGCCTTTAAAAAGAAGTTATCACCTTACAGTTCTAGTAAATCAAAAAAACAGTTGCAGGATAAAGTGCCCCAGTGCAAAAAATCGGAGTCCACAACAAAATTATAAACACTCAGGCAGCAATACAGCTCGGAGGGAAATAAAATCACTTTAATTGCATAAAACAATAAGAGGTAAACGCTTTCGCGTTCATTAGGAACGCTTCTTCAGACACATTTAAAATTACACTGAGAAAGAAGAAATAACGTGGATCATTAGGTTTCAAGCCAATAGAAAGAGTGGTCTTAACTATAGAATATCTTTGAAACTATTTTTATTAGATAGACCACTAAGGCACTAACTTTGTAGTCTTAAAGGTTTTTATGTTCCATATATTTATTATATATAATTGAGTAGTTGCTGCCACTTAATGTCTTTTCAAGAAAGATGATGGTCTTGATGCACTTGAGCATATTATTTATTTATTTATTTATATTTGTTGACCGGGAGTGTCTGACTGGACATACCTCCATTTTCAGTGGAGGCCCGGGGAGAAAAGCTCCACAGTTAAAATAAACAGACAGTAGTTATATTGGATTACATAGTGATTTAACAATTTACATAGCAATTACAACATATTTACAGATGAAGAACATAGTACATCAGTAGACAACTAGAATCTTTATCTGTGAAGTACATAACCGACATTAACAAATGTTAAAATAAGTTCCTGCTGTACAAGTACTAGGCTTATGAGCATCTGAGCTTGCTATAATCAAGGTAGTTAGTGGAGTGGAAAGAAAGGTAGTGGTTGGATGGGGTGGGTGATATTAGAGTGGGAGTTGCAAGGGCATAGCCAGCATGTTTTTAGGTGTGCTTTTAGTAAAGTTTTGAAGTGGGTGCATGATGGTATGGAGGTAATTGTGGGTGGGAGGAAGTTCCATAATTTGGCTATGGTGCAAGAGAATAGTGCTTCACCAGCAGAGGTATTGGCTTTAGTGATCTGCAAGTGATTTTTGTTGCTGGGTCTTAGTGGTCTGGTGGTGCGATTGGGTTGGAGTAGATTCTGGAGGGATGGGACATTTAGTGGATGGTTTACTAGTTTGTGGGCGAGTGAGAGTTTATACCATTGAAGGAGGTGAGGGAGTTCAAGCCAGCCCAGTTCAGCAAGTGAGAGACAGTGGTGACTACAGTAGGATGCCCCTGTGGCGAATTTGGCAATTTTGTTGTAGCAGGTCTCTAGCTTATTTAGATCGCATTGCCTTAGGTTGGTATATATTGGAGAGGCATAAAGTAGGGTGGAGATAAGGTGGGAATTTGCTGTTGAAATCTTTGCTGCTTTGGTGAGAAGATGCTTATTTCTGTATAACGCTCCTAGTTTTTTGTGGACTTTTTTTATGGTCATGGATATGTGAATGTCAAATTTTACTTTGTCTGTTTCCACTCCTAGCAATTTGGTGTGTTCAGTTGGGTATATAGTGGTGTTGTCTTTTGCTGTGATGTTAAAGTGAGAGTTGTTTTGAATATGTTTGGTGGGTTGGAAGATGAGTAGTTTAGTTCAGTTTTGTTTGGGTTGAGTATTAATTGGGCATCGGATAACCAAGTTTCAACAGAGGAAAAGGCTTCCTGTGTGACTTTTTGCAGTTTGGGTAGGGACTGGGCTGAGCAGATTATGGTCTAGTCATCTGCGTATTGTGTGAGTGTGCCATGTGTGGTGGCAGAGGCTAGATTATTTGTGAAAACAGAGAGGAGTAGGGGTCCAAGGATGTATCCTTTGGGAACCCCTCTGGAGACAGGTAGTTGGGGAGATATGTCCTTCTGCCATACAACGGATTGTTGGTCAGACAGGTAACTCTGAAACTAGTTGGTGACTGATTGTGAGAAGGATAGGTTATTGAGGACAGAGAAGTTGTTTGCGTGGGACCATGTCAAATGCTTTAGATAGGTCTAGCAAAGTAGCAGAGGAGAGAGAGCCATTGTTTTTATGCTGAAGGATAGTGTTAGTAAAGGAGAGTAAGGCAGTGGTGGTGCTATGGTTTGGTCGGAAACCATGCTGAGTATTGGAAAGGAGGTTGTTAGTAAGGAGCTAGTCTGAGACCTGAGAGTGTATGCATCTATCTAGTATTTTGGAGAGTAGGGAGAGAATAGCTATAGGGCGGTAACTGGTTAGTTCTGTGGAGGGGAATTTATATGTGATACTTTCCACAGTGTGGGAACATAACTTTCTGACAGAGATCGGTTAATCAAGATGGATACTGGGTAGGCCAGAGCATCAGCTGCAATTTGTAGGTATTCACTTGGGAGGTTGTCTGCTGCTAATTTGGTGGGTTTGTTTAGTTAAGAGTTTTTTTGTGTTGGAGGTACGTACAGGAGAAAAAGAGAAGGCAGTTGGGAGATTAGTAGTTGAAGGTGTGGGTTGGAGGGGAGGGGAGGGGAGGGGGTTGTGTTTAGCTAGTGATTAGTATGGTTTGCATGAAGTGTGTGTTAAATGAGGTAGCAATATTTTCTGAGGAGTGAGGGATGTTGGGAGGAGGGGTACTGACTTTACCTGGGTGGAGGATGGAGTTTATGGAGGACCAGAATTGTTTGGGGCTGTGTTCGGAGGAGTCTAGGGCAGACTGGTAGTATTGGAATTTGTCCTGTTTTATTAGCTTTTTGACAATATTGCGTAGTTCTTTTATTTATTTTATTTATTTTACATTTGTTGACCGGGCTAGTCCAACTGGATACATGTCCATTTTCAGTAGAGGCCCGGGGAGAAAAGCTCCATAGAGGGTAGTTATGACAAAAAACAACAGGAGATCAGAATACAAAGTATTACTTTCAAAGTCACATGAGCAATTAAAAGGGTTATACAGATAATTTAAATAGTTAAAACATTCTTAGGTAGTTGGAGTATCCTAACTACAAATGAAGACCCTTGAATTATGGATTGGATGGATATTAGATAGTAGTTGGCTGTTTGCTACTAATCAGGATTAGAACATGGGCATAACCAATCCGATTTTAGTAGATCTTTGAGTTGTTTTTTGAATTGGTTGAGTGAGGTCTCGTGTCTTAGGTTGTTTGGGAGGGCATTCCAGGATTTTCCAATGGAATTAGCATAGAGTGCTTCACCTCCTGAATTGTTAGATTTAATAGTTTGAATTTGTAGGCTTTTGGAAGATCTAAGGGATGTAAGGTTAGAGTAGGGAATGAATATTTTGGTCATTCTGGGGTTTTGTCAGGATGGTGGATTGTTTTGAATGCCTCAATGAGTTGATTGAGTTTGAGAATGTTAGGTAGTTCTAACCAATGTAATGTTCTGAGATTGTTACAGTGGTGTGTACGATAGGACATTCCTGTTATAAATCTAGCTATGTGGTTATAGGTTGTAGATAGTTTGTTGAGTTCTCTTTTATTAAGGAAGGAGAATATTGGGGAGGCATAGAGGAGTGTGGAAAGGAGGTGAGTCCGGGCAATGGTTAATTTAGTGTGTGGGGTTAGGAAGTTCTTAATTCTATACATGGACCCTAGTTTCTTGTTTACCGACTTAATGGTCAGGTTGATATGAGTATCAAATTTAAGCTTGTGGTCTATGGTCACACCAAGTAGTTTGGTGTGGGAGACAGGGTCAATTATGGTCCCATAATGTCACGTGAAAGTTGGGGTGGTTGGAGCTAGGAGATTGATTTCCTTGAGGGGTGGGAGTAGTGGGGAAAAACAGAAGTAATTTGGTTTTGGATGGGTTAAGTAAGAGTTTTAGTTCAAAGAACCATTTTTCAACTAGGGAAAAACAGTTTTGGGTGGCAACTTGGAGTTTGTCGAGGGAGCTGTCGAAGCAGATCGGGGTGGAGTCTGCATATTGTATGCAGGTGGCTTTGGGAATGATAGAGTGCAGATCGTTAATAAATAAGGAGAAAAGAAGAGGACCAAGGATAGATCTTTGTGGGGAGTAGGTCGGATAAGCTATTTTCCCATAGAACAGCCTGATTTCTATGAGAAAGGTAGTCATTAAACCAGTCTATGGTAGTCTTGCTAAGGTAGTATGCCTCCAGTGTGTGGATCAACTGTTGGTGATTGACCATGTCGAAGGCTTTGGATAGATCAAGAAAGAGCGCCGAGGTTATAAATTTATTGTTTCGATTGTGGTTAACTGAGTCAATAAAGGAAAGGAGAGCAGTAGTTGTGCTGTGATGGGGGCGAAAGCCGTGCTGGGTGTGAGACAGGAGATTGTTTCGAGTAAGATGGGTAATGAGCTGCTTGTGAATGCAGCGTTCCATGATTTTGGCTAGAGGAGATAGTATAGCTATGGGTCTGTAGTTTGATGTGTCAGTGGAAGATCCACCTTTATGTAGAGGGATGATGTGGGAGATTTTCCAAATAGAGGGAATAGAAGCTTCTGAAATGGTCTGGTTAACCAAGATAGAAACAGGGTAGGCTATGGCATCAGTTCTAGGAATTTCTGTCTAGTTGAGGGGTCTTGGTTTTGCGCCAGTGCTCCCAGGCTTTATCCCTGTTTTCATTTCTGACTTAGTGGTTTTCTGTAGCCATGGGGAGGGTTGTGCTTTGATTCTGGAAAGTCTTATGGGGGCATGGTAATTAAGGATGCTCAGGAAGGTAGTATTAAAAAATTCAACTGCGTCATCAAGACTGAGATACTTTAGAGGATGCCAGTTATATTCTTTGAGGGATGAGATGAATGTGAGTGGGTTAAAGTTTATTTTTTTACGTATTTGACAGTAGACGACAGGTTTAACTTGGTATAGGTATTTTTTCAGTAGGAATGTTGGGGAGTGATCACTGAGGCTAAGCAGCCTGTTATATATGACTGGGGGCTCTTACTGACTAGTATCCAATCCAGGGTAGTGTGCTTGCTGGAGTTTTTATTTATCCTGGTTGGCGAGTGGACTAGTTGGGTGAAGCAATGAAGGTTTACATGATGGGTTGGATGGTTGCCAGAACAGGATTGCCAGTCAATATTGAGATTACCTAAAATGATAGTTTCTTGGGGGAGATGGTGGGTAGACCAGCTGAGGAGGTTTTTTAGTGGAGGGATGTTTTGGCCAGGTGGGAAGTAGCATCCAATTATGTTGATGGTTTTGTTTTGGTTTATTTTGAGGTTGCTATATATTATTTCTTCATTGCATATTTGTGGAGCTGATGATTTTAAGATCTGTATGTTTAGATGCTGTTTAAATATTATAGCTACACCGCCTCCTTTCTTGCTTAGCCGGTCTACTCTTAGTATGCCATAACCTGTAGGGAGTATTTGCTCACTGGTAATGAGGTTTTAGCCAGGTTTCTGTCAGGATGACGGGGAGTACAAGTCTATGGTGGCATGGAGTTCATTGGATATACTTCTAATATTTAGGCTTAGAAGGAAGTAATTTGGCTTTCTATTGTCTGTAATATGGGAGAAGTTGTGGTTTCTAGTCTGATTATGAGGATTGGGGTTGGAGATGGTAGGGCCAGGGTTGGGGTGGATATTTCCACTTGGGGCTAGTTTTGATATGCATATTAGTTTTCTCAGTTTTTGAATGTGTTTGTTTATAAGGGAAACTTTATGATTGTGCTCTTTGGGTAATGGGTATGGTGGGAGGGTCACTACGTTAAGTTGTAGGGATGCTTTATGTTTGAGTAATATAGTTGGTATATGTGGGGGATGGTTCGTGAGTTGGTGGGAGGGGAGCTGAGTGAGGGTGAGACATGAGTGGTGGTGTGAGTAGTAGTACAGTGGTAGTGGTTGAGTGCGGGAATGATGTAAGATATGCAAGGAGAGAGCATGAAGTGAGCATAAGTAAGGTATGCTTGTACATGTTAGTTGAGGTGTGATAGTAGTGGGAAGATGGAGGAGGTAGTGTTGGATTAGCGCTGTGGTTGGCTACTGGAAAGATGGGAGGGGTTTGTGAGTGTAATAAAGGTGGGACCCATGGGGCGGGAGGAAATAGGGGGCAGGGTGGGGAGCGAAGCGGGTAGAGACCCTGTTAGTTGCTATATGAGGGGGCTGGAAACAATCGGGTAACAGAGTTAATTAATGAATGAACATATGATAGTTACAAGGGTTATTGTAGTTTTAAAAAATGGTGCCTGCCACAGGTAATATTTATTAACTTTGGGATTGTTTTAAGGTAATAAACAGGGAAGGGGGAGGAGAGAACAAGGGTGTGAGCAGGCAGTTCTTTGTACTGCTGCTAATGAGCCAAAGCAAAGACAAGTTAGTGTTTGAGAAACAATCACAATTGACCAATGACTGCTCTGAAACTGTAAGTAATTTCTCCACCATTTTCAGGTGGAAAAACAGGATAACCTTGTATCAGTAGGCTACTGTGGTCTCAGTTTAAATTAACAAACACACAGTATTGACCAGATTATGGATACTGTCTGCTAACAGAAGGGAATAAGAGAGAAAGTGGAAGATTGTGTGTGTGGGGGGCTGCTTACAAGCCAAAGCAGAGTGCTCTCCAGGGGAAAATGAATATTGGCTCAGACAGGTAGACACATACTCAAAGTAAACTTTAGTTGTATGCAGACAGTTCAGACCCAGACTGCGCTTTTCTTATAAGAATGTTAAAGGTGGTACCGCAGTTGAATACTTAAGAGTGGTGTTAGGTCTAGAAAAGAAGAGTACAGAGAGGAGTAAGCACTTTGAGATGGTAAAGATATATTATAAAGATTACAAAAAACAAACTGAGCAAATAGCTACTGTATGCAGGAAAAATGTCTTGAACCAACTATTAATATATGCAGATATTGAGCCATTTGGAAAAAATCAGTTAGAAGAAACCTCAAGACAGTTATGCAGTCACAGATACAAAATATAGCGAGCAGCACTCTGTCGAGGTTGTCTAGTGTGATTCTGTCCAAAAGTAACAGCACAATTGTATAGAAATAATTAGACACCAGTATGAGCTGTCTACACACAACACAATTACATGAATAACATTAGTGAACAAGGTGCAGCAAATAGACTATACTATTATACGAAAAACAACTTGGTGCAGACAAAATGCTAGCATGGCATAGTAACTTCCAATAATAAAGCATAAATCATATTAGATGTCTAACACAATTCACCATAAGCTTATCTACTGCGCCCAGGGTCTTCACAAAATGCCTGGCACCAGTAATTGCATACTGCAGACAGAGGAATTCAAATATACCCATACCTGGACGACTGCCTTATTCAAGCAGAAAGCAAGGAAATTCTTTTAAAGCATCTGGCATTTGTCAAACACCTTCTAAGTTGCCTAGGGTACACAGTAAACGAAAAGAAATCAAAACTAGTGCCCTCACAAAACATAATATTCCTGGGTGCCAGCTTGAATACAACGGCCCAGATGGCTTATCTCACCTCATGCCAGACTAGCAACAACAGCTGACTCAATATTTCAAAATAATGGCAACAAAGACCCATCTCCCTGCAAGAAAAATTCTGCAGGCCTTGGGATTCCTGGCATTTTGCATACTACTAATACCTTTTGCAAAACTGCATATGAGGAAATTACAATGGTACCTGAAAAGCGTATGGACTCAGCACAGCCACAGCTTGGAAACAATGATACCACTCATTCCCTGCCTTCAACAGGAGTTTCTATGGTGGGCACAGGCATGTCACCTCAACAAGGGTCAGCCTTTCACCTTACCCACAGCCAGGCAAACTATGACAGCAGATGCATCAGACTATGCCTGGGGAGCACACATTGCAGGACCGTGCATTCAGGGCAAATGGACTACAGATCAAAGACATCTGCATATCAATGAAAAAGAAGTGCTAGCAGTACAGAATGCCCTAATAGCTTTCAAGGACCTCTTACACCCAGGACAACTAATAATAAAGACGGACAATAAAACAGTAATGTGGTACATAAACAAGCAAGGGGGCACACATTCCTACCCTCTATGCAGGCAAGCAATGACCTTTCGGAACACTGCACTGTCTTACCAAGTTCAATTACAAGCACAATTCTTGACAGGAAAGAAAAACACATTGGCAGACCTAAGCAGAAACATCATGGATCCACACGAGTGGAAACTAGATCTACAAGTATTTGCAATGATAGCTCAAAAATGGGGACGCCCAGACATAGATCTGTTTGCAAGCCCCCAAAACTACCAACTTCAAAAATTTTGCACAAGGACATTCCATCCACAAGCTTGGAAAGTGGACGCCCTCTCATTCAGTTGGAAAACATTAACAGTGTATGCCTTTCCTCCACTGCCTCTTCTAGCAAAGGTACTGCTGAAAGTAAGATTAGAGAGACCACAAATGATACTCATTGCACCAGACTGGCCACGCCAGCATTGGTATCAAATTCTAGGGAACATGGCCCACAGCCCACCATGGATTTTACCACAAATTCCTCACCTGCTCACCCAGCGAGACAATCGGATTCTACACAACCAACTCAATATTTCAAACCTGGCTGCATGGCAAATTACCTAAACAACCAGCCAACACCTCTATCCAAAGCTGTTATGGATGTCATTCTGGAGGCCAGGAGGCCCAGCACCAGGAAAACCTATTCTGACAAATGGAAAAGATTTTGTGCCTGGAACCAGGCTAAAGGCCAAGATTGAACCAGCTATTTCAGCTGATTTAAAATTTCTTTCATGGAAAACTGCCCTACTACTAGCAATAACCTCAGCTAGAAGAGTCTAAGCGCTACAGGCACAATGGCAGTGGAGCCATTCCTCATTTTTCATCAAGACAGAGTCTCTCTACGAACTAACCCTTCCTTTATGCCAAAGGTGGTATCCAGTGTGGCCCTAAACCAAACCATTCATTTGCCCACCGTTTTCCCAAATCCCCAGAACAAAGGAGAAAGACTCATGCACTCTTTGGACATTCACAGGCAATTACGTTACTACTTGGATAAAACTAAGGCTTTCAGAAAATCTGACCAGCTCTTTGTAGCCCATGCTACAAGATCACAAGGAAAAGCTATCTCAAAACAGACCATTTCTAAATGGATAGGGCATTGCATACGTTTCTGCTACACTCATCATGGGAAACCGGTATCTGCTAACATTAGGTCCCACTCCACCAGGGCTACAGCTACATCAGCAGCCTTTCTCAGGGGAGTGCCAACCAAGGATATTCTGGAAGCTGCAACTTGGAGTTCAGTGCACACCTTCACCAAACACCATCACTTATCTCTATATTCTAAGACTAGAGCTGGTTTTGCCACTGCAGTTTTGCAGGGCCTACTAGCTTCTTCTAACCCTGTTTAACTCCACCTCCCTTCCTTAGCTTTGGGATTCAACCCAAGTGTGATGACTGCAGCAGGGTAACACGATGAACATGGTAGTTTTGTACCTACCATAAATGTAGATGTTCGAGTGTTCACCCTGCTGCAGTCCAGGTTGCCCTCCCTCCATCCCCTCTGAACTAGCTGAACTTATCTATACCATTCTATCCTATACAACCTCTGTGATGTGTTTGCTTTATATTTATATATTTATATATTTATATATATATATATATATATATATATATATATATATATATATAGATATAAATATATATATATAATATATATATATAATATAAATATATATATAAATATATATTTATATATATATATTTATATATTTATATATATATATATAGATATATATATATATATATATAAATATATATATAAATATATATTTATTTATATATATTTATATATTTATATATATATATATATTTATATATATATATATATATATATATATATATAAATATAAATATATATATATAAATATATATTTATATATATATATATATATATATATATATATATATATATATATATATATATATATATATATATATATATATATATATATATATATATATTTATATATATATATATATATATATATATATATATATATATATATTTATATTTATATATATATATATATATATATATACTGAAGAAAATGGCGTTGGATGCCTCTTATATACCCCTGGCGCAATTACTATTCAGGCCGACTGCGAGACCACCTGACGGCAGGATAACCCAAGTGTGATGACTGCAGCAGGGTGAACACTCTAACATCTACATTTATGGTAGGTACAAAACTGTACTTTATCTGCAAGAAAAATTCTGCAGGCTTTGGGCTTCATGGCATCATGCATTCTACTAATTCCATATGCAAGACTGCATATGAGGAAACTTCAATGCTTCCTAAAAAGTGTTTGGACTCAACATTGCCACAGCCTGGAAACAGTAGTTACTCTCATTTACTGCCTGCAACAGGAGTTTCGATGGTGGGCGAAGGCCTGTCACCAGAACAAGGGACAGCCATTCACTCTACCCCTAGCCACACAGACATTAACAACGGACGCTTCGGATTATGCCTGGGGTGCCCACATGGCAGGAAGATGTATTCAAGGCACATGGTCCTCGAACCAAATGCATCTACATAACAATCAAAAAGAGATGCTAGCTGTTCAAAGTGCCCTGACAGCCTTCAAGGACCTACTAAGTCCAGGACAACTACTGATAAAGATGGACAATACCACGGTCATGTGGTATATAAATAAGCGGGGTTGCACTCATTCTTACCCCCTTTGCAGACTGGCCATGACTTTGTGGGACACAGCATTGACTTACCAAGTACATCTGCAGGCACAATTCCTGCCAGGAAGGAAAATTACTCTGGCAGACTAAGCAGAAACCTCATGGTTCCCCATGAGTGGAAATTGGATCCACAAGTCTTCAGCATGATAACAAGGAAATGGGGATGTCCGGAAACCGATCTATTTGCCTCCCCCTCACAACTGCCAACTAAAGAGATTCTGCACAAGGACTTATCACAGACAAGCATGGAAAGTGGATGCACTATCTTTCAGCTGGAAAAACTTATATGCCTTTCCTCTTCTGCCTCTCCTCCCCAAGGTACTCCTAAGGGTCAGACAGGAGAAGCCAAAAATGATACCGATTGCCCCAGAATGGCCGCACCAGTACTGGTATCCAATCCTAAGGAACTTGTCTCCATGCCCAGCCTGGACCTTACCTCAACTGCCTCATCTACTGTCCCAGCAGAACAATCTGATCCTGCACAGCCAACTCAAGACCTTAAATCTGGCAGCATGGCGGATAATGTAGTCATACAAAAAACACCTCTCACTAAAGCGGTGATGGATGTCATTTTTGGAAGCCAGGAGGCCTAGTACTAGAAAATCCTATGCTGGAAAATGGAAGAGATTCTGTGCTTGGAACCAGGCACAAGGAATTGACACGGCTGTACCAAATATTCCTCAGATTTTGCAATACTTGACTGAGATGCTGGACAAAGGCCTATCCTTCTCTCTAAAAATTCATGCCTCTGCCATTTCGGCTCATTACAATACAGAGCCATCAATCTTTTCTCATCCATTATTAAGGCAGTACCTCAGAGGGGCCAAAAATTTAAGGCCTGCGAGATCACCAATGCCTTCATGGGACCTCAGTTATACCTGAGAAAAACTCACCCTGCCTCCTTTTGAGCCAGCCGCTACAGCTGATATAAAGTTTTTATCTTGGCAAACAGCTGTGCTCCTAGCAATAACTTCTGCAAGATGGGTCTCAGAGCTACAGGCACTCATGGCTGTGGAACCTTTTATCATTTTTTATCCAGGCAGGGTTTCTCTGAGGACAAACCCGACATTTATGCCTAAGGTAGTGTCCAGTGTGGCCCTTAACCAAACTATTCATTTGCCTACCTTTTATCCAAACCCACAGAATAAGGGGGGGGGGGGAGAATTCTGCATTCTTTGGACATACACAGACTGCTACGCTTCTATTTGAACAGAACCAAAGCTTTCAGAAAGACAGAGCAATTACTAGTGGCATATGCTGCACAGGATCACAAGGAAAGGCCATCTCAAAGCAGACTATTTCAAAGTGGATAGGCCACTGCATTAGTTTCTGCTATTCACAACATGGCAAGCCAGTACCTAAGGGCATTAGGCCACATTCAACCAGAGGAGCAGCAGCCACTTCAGCAGATTTCCTTAGGGGAGTACCAACCAAAGATATTTTAGAGGCTACTACTTGGAGTTCAGTGCACACCTTCACAAAGCGCTATCACTTACCACTCTACTCTAAATCCAGGGCAGGCTTTGCCACTGCAGTTCTGCAGGGCCTTCTAGCCGCTCCTAATGCTATTTAGCTCAAGCCTCCCAACCATAGCTTTGGGATTCATCCCAATTGTAATAACTGCAACAGTGAAACACAAAGAACATAGTACAGTTGTGTACAACATAAATGTAGATGTTAGTGTATTCACTGTTGCAGTCCCCATCCCCCATTTCTTTGCTGGATCTTATTTGTATTTCTCTTCTACACAACCTATGTGGTTTATTTGCTTGTAGATGAAGACAAAATATTTACCTTGGTGCATGCATGTTTTGGTGACATATTTTTAGCCTACCCTTTTGGGGGCACCTGACATCTGGGGCAAGAAACTGAAGAAAATGGCGTCTGCTTCATCTTTTATACCCCTGGTGCACTGACGTCAGGGAAGAAGTGACAGCAACCGACGGCAGACCTAGACTTTGGAATTCAGGCCGACTGCGGGTAGCCTGCCAGCAGGATAACCCAATTGTAATGACTGCAACAGTGAATACACTCTAACATCTATATTTATGGTAAGTGTACACAACTGTACTTTTCCCATGCCACGGAAGGGGCTGCTAGAGCCAGCGGGTCCGGCATCGCCTTAAGGCGTCACGCCTGGCTCCAGCTTTGAGACTTTTCGGAACCTTTCAAGGTGTCCTGCGCGAACGCACCCTTCGGTTCTACTCTGTTCGGGAAGACCGAACGTGACACATTGGTTCAGAGCAAGAAAGACAGGAAGACGCTGTCTGCCGTCGGAATCTGCTTCTCTGCTCCTCAAAGGTCCTTTTCCAGGAACCAGAAAGGACAAAAGAAGATGTGGTTCCAGGAGTCTCAGCAGTCCCATTACGCTCCGGACCCTTCGTCCTTCAGAGGCAGAGGGGGACAAGCTGGATGCTGGCCCAGAGGCATAGGGGGGGCGAAAAATTTGGGGTCTCATGAACCCTTTTCTGACCGACCCACGCAGCATTCCTGAGGGGTTGCTCGAATGTTCCTCTCTGGAGGCAGTCTGAGGGCGTTTCTCGAAGCACCTGGCCCAATGTGAGTCCATCACAACAGATCGCTGGGTGCTTCGAATAATATCCATAGGTTACTCAATCCCTTTCATAAACCTACCTCCTCAGTCGAGGCTCCTCCCCGATGTACCACCCAGTCAGAGGGAGGCTGCAGCTTTAGAGGTAAAAAAAAGCTGCTAGGAAAAAAAGCCATCCAGCACGTCCCCCCAGGCCAATCCAGATTAGGTAGTTGCTCCAGGTTCTTTTTGGTGCCAAAGAAGTCTGGGGACTTGAGGCCGATGCTCGACCTTTCAACAATGAACCTCTTCATTGCAGAGGAGAAATTCCGGATGGTCACACTTCAGTCCATCCTGCCCCTTTTGCAGGAGAAGGACTGGATGTGCTCCATAGACCTCAAGGATGTGTACTATCACATTCTCATGGACAGGTGATCCAGGAGGTTCCTCTGCTTTCGGCTAGGGGCCAGTCATTACCAGTTCAGGGTCCTACCCTTCGGCCTCACCTTAGCCCCCAGGGTGTTCACCAAGGTCATGGCATTTGTAGCGGCCCACCTGAGACTTCAGGGAATACAGGATGTCCTTCAAGGATGGAAAGCAACTCCTTTATTCGACCATATACACACAAGAAAACATTAAGCGCTTTCATCCACTTGATGTGGACTTCATCAGAATGCCATAACTGATGGCTAAAAACAGTTTAGATTACTTTTTTGGCGCCAACTCCGCCTCCCTAAAAATGCCTTCTTAAAGCAACATAGTTGCATAAAAACATATATAATTTAAAACAACATTTATTGATTGCTGACACTGACTCAAACATTTCTACTGTCTATATTCAAATACTTGAGTTTATATAAAAACAATTTCATAGATATTAGTCGACAAGAATAATAAATATTAACTGATAAAAACAAAATGTTAAAATAGTGACATACTAGGCATGGACTAAATGTATAAAAATAAATGAAATGTTCATAAAATGTACAATAATATCTATATAATATAAATAGTTCTATACATAATTGATTTAATAAAATATAATTATAAATACTGAACATAATTGATATAAAATCTAAATATTACTGTTTCTAAAATAGGTTTTATCGTTTTTTTTAAGGGGTAATTGTAATACGAAGAATATTAAATATTTAGCAAAATGTGGTTCATGTTCGGGATTTTATATAGGAAAAACCGAACGTTGTTTTAAGAAACGCATTTATGATCATTTGTACTCTATTAAGAACAAGGATATGAACAACGCGCTTAATAGGCATATATTTGAAAATGGATCTGAGCATACTTTTAAATTTGGTATTATTGACCAAGTGAAGATTGACCCCAAGGGAGGGAATTTTAAGACCTTGTTGAGTAAAAAGGAAGTTTTATGGCAGATCTATACAGATGCGGTTAGAAAACCAGGTCTCAATGATTTTATTACGATAAAACCTATTTTAGAAACGCAGTAATATTTAGATTTTATATCAGTTATGTTCAGTATTTATAATTATATTTTATTAAATCCATTATGTATGTAGTATAGAACTATTTATATTTTTTATTATATAGATATTATTGTACATTTTATGAACATTTTATTTGTATACATTTAGTCCATGCCTAGTATGTCACTATTTTATTATTTTGTTTTATCAGTTAATATTTATTATTCTCGTCGACTAATATCTATGAAATTGTTTTTATATAAACTCAACTATTTGAATATAGACAAGCTGACAGTAGAAATGTTTGAGTCAAGTGTCGGCAATCGATAAATGTTGTTGCTTTTAAATTATATATGTTTTTTATGCAACTATGTTGCTTTAAGAAGGCATTTTTAGGGAGGCGGAGCTGGTGCCAAAAAAGTAATTTAAACTGTTTTTAGCCATCAGTTATGGCATTCTGATGAAGTCCACATCAAGTGGATGAAAGCGCTTAATGTTTTCTTGTGTGTATATGATCGAATAAAGGAGTTGCTTTCACCACCGGTTATCATTTATTGTGCATCCGTTTATACTCCAGCATTTCCTTTTTGACTTTTCTGGTTTTTCCTTACCTAGACGACTGGCTCCTTACCACCCCCACCAGGCATCTATTCTGCTTAGCCCAGGGATTGCTTCCTAATACTAGCATCCCAATTGGGGATCACCATAAATTTCCAGAAGTCCTCCCTTCAACCAGTTCAAGTCTAGAAGTTCATAGGGGCCGGAATAGACACGCTTCAGACCAAGGCCTTCTTGACATCAGACAGACTTCGCAGTTTGACCTTACACGTTTTAGCTCTTCTTCAGTCACCTGCCTTGTCAGCAGAGTTGGTCCTGAGAGCTTTAGGGTCCATGGCAGCAGCAATCAATCTTGCGCCCTTAGCTCGCTTGCACATGAGGGTTCTCCAGTGGACTTTGCAGGTTCAGTGGTCCATCCTTCACCACCCTTTGGACTTAACAATTCCTCTCAGCAGAGTTTGCAGAAATTCCCTCGTAGTGGCTCCAATCTCGAGAACTTCGGGAAGGACAACCGTTTGTTATGCCGCAACCCCAAGCCACGGTGACCACGGACGCTTCTCGCCTTGGGTGTGGGGGGAATTACACGGGCAGAACTGTCCAAGGTGCGTGGACTCTGACAGAGACCATTCTGCATATAAATGTTCTGGAGATAAGGGCGGTGCTTCTAGCGTTGCAAGCCCTTCATGCCTTTCTTCCTCCAGGGACTATTGCAATTCAGACAACATGTCAGTAGTCTGGTACATCAACAAACAGGGGGGAAACCAGGTCTTACCCTCTTTGCCGAGAGGCCATGAGAGTTTGGGATTGGGCGATATCCACCAACCACTTTGTTAGCAATGCACATTCCGGGTCGGTCCAACATCCTAGTGGACAAACTGAGTCGAACTATCCTTTTGCCCTATGAGTGGTCTCTGAATCCCTTAGTAGCGAAACAGATCTTCCGCAAATGGGGTCATACTTGCTGTGATCTCTTCGCGTCGTCTTACAACGTGAAGTGCAGCAAGTTTTTCGCTCTAATTCCCCCTCCGGGGGAAAGCCCCAGAGACTCTCTAGTCCATGCTTGGCCACCCGGTCTTTATGCTTATCCTCCTCTTCCGTTGATGACAAAATTCTTACAGAAAGCTAGTCAGTTGGGGAACAAGATTATCCTCCTAGCCCCATTCTGGCCTCGTCAAGCCTGGTTCTTGTGCCTACGGTCTCATCTTATAGCTCCTCTTTGGATCTTGGATCCCATCCCGGATCTGATATCTCGTCCTTCGGGATTGAGACCCCTGAATCTGGTCGATGTCAAGCTCTCAGCTTGGTTGATCCAGTTCCATTAGTTGCTAGGACTCCCAGTATCTCGTCTCCAGTTAGATCTATCCTGGTTGCGGCACATAAGCCTTCTACCAGGAAGGTTTACAATGGTAAATGGAAGCGGTTTTCCATTTGGGCGTCTCATAGGAATTTGGACCCTTTCCCTTCTCATATTTTTCAGCAAGGGGCCAGTACTTCTACTGTAAAGGTTCAAATGGCTGCCATCTCCCATTTTCACATTGGAGACTATCTCAGTTCCCCTCGCTTCCACCAAGATTTGGAAGACCTTTCCCCTCGCTTCCACCAAGATTTGTAAGACCTTTCTGAAAGGTAAGTTTCTCTTGAGACCTTCTGTCAGGAACTGCGCTGACTGGACCACCTTTTGAACCTGCAGCTTCTGTTGATTTGAAGTTCTTGTTCTGGAAAACTGCCTTTTTGGTAGCTATTACCTCTGGTAGAAGGGTGTCGGAGCTTCAGCCCCTCTGTGTTAAGCCCCCGTATCTTGTTTTCCATAAGGACAGGGTCTCTCTCAGGGCTAACGCATCCTTTCTACCCAAAGTGGCCTCTGAGGCGAACATCAATCAGTCCATTAATCTCCCAGTTTTTTTTCATTTGTTAGATGTTCGACAGTTACGTTTTTATTTACACAGAACTGCCTTCCACAAGTCTGATCAACTCTGTTTCCTTTGCAAAGCCCTTCTTGGGTAAGCCAGTTTTGAAGTTGACTCTGGCCATATGGATTTCTAATTGCATTCTGCTCACGTACAAACTATCTGGCCTACCAGAGCCTATAGGGGTTCGTGCTCATTCTGCTCGCTCTATGGCTACATCTGCTGCTTTCTGGTCTAGAGTCCCCTTGAATGACATTTGCTCTGCGGCTACTTGGGCTTCCTCGCATACCTTTATCTCTCACTATAAATTGGATTTAGTGTCCAGAGGAAGGGTGGCTGGGCTTTTGGCTCTGCAATGCTCCGGAATATCCATCCTTGAGGACCTCCCAAGTTTTTTGGTAGCTGGGGACTCTGTCCCACAGGTAGATGACCAAATGAAGTTAACTACTTCAGATAAAGAAGCTATGTACTCACCATAACGTTCCCTCTGAGTAGGTAACTTCATTTGTCAGCAACTGACCCTCCCTCCTTACCCCTAACCTGGTTATTTGATTACTTGGACCCTAGGATGGTTTACCAGGTCCTTTGTTAATCCTTAGGTTGGGATTCTTCAGGTTGTTGTTTTGTGGTTGTATAGGTGGGCAAACGTGATCTGAGGATTGGAAGGAGGTCGTAGGGTATTATGGGTAAGGGGGAGGAGCTTGGAGCTCGGATCTCTAGCTTGGAAAGCTGCCGGCTCAGATCCAGGTCAGATCCGATACCCACAGGTTGCTGACAAATGAAGTTACCTACTCAGATGAAACGTTATGGTGAGTACATAACTTCTTTTTTTATGCCTAAAGTGGTGTTTAGTGTGGCTCTTAAATCAGACCATTCATCTGCCAACCTTCTTCCCAAATCCACAGAACAAAGGTGAGCGGATTCTGCATTCATTGGATGTACACAGACCACTAAGATTCTACTATGATATACCAGCTTAGGTTTTTTTGTTTCATAGCACATAGAAGTGATTTATTTTTAAACACTATAGTTTAGGTAGTTTTTATAGTATTATCTTACACTTATTACAGAATTTATATATTGTTTTATGTGGAGTAATTTGTTTTTTATTATATAGTATTACTTTAAAAGTCTTAATTGGATGCAAGTTTTGATTGGGCTATACATATATTGAAGATATATATATATATATATATATATATATATATATATATATATATATATATATATATATATATATATATATATATATAGAACAGTGTTTTAAAGGTGTATCTGATGATGCTTCTCAAGTGCAAGCGCTTATCTATGTCTACCTCTGTGAATAAATTACGTTTTTATTGGTATTGCTAGCCTGTTTCACTTCCTCCTTAGTTTGGATTTGGCTACGTAGTGTTTATCAGGTTGTCTGGCAGTTAAGTCTTCTAACAGTTTTAAGATTCTACTTAAACAGGACAAAATCTCTAAGAAAATCTGAGCAATTACTGGTGGCATTTGCTGCAGGGGCAGAGGGGAAGGCTATTTCAAAGCAGACTATTTCAAAATGAATAAGCCATTGTATTTGTTTCTGCTACATGCACCATGGTAAACCTGTCCCAAGGGGATCAGCTCCCATTCCACCAGGGCTGCATCTACTTCTGCAGCCTTTCTCAGAGGGGTTCCTACCAGGGACATTCTAGAAGCTGCTACCTGGAGCTCAGTTCATACGTTCACCAAACATTACCATTTACCTCTCCTCTCCAAATCCAGAGCAGGCTTTGCCACTGCTGTCCTGCAGGGCCTTATAGCTGCTCCTAATGCTGTATAATTCCATCCTTTCAACCACAACTTTGGGATTCTACCTAAATGTAATGACTGCAACAGTGAAACACGAAGAACATAGTACAGTTGTGTACACTTACCATAAATGTAGATGCTCGATTGTATTCACTGTTGCAGTCCTGGTTACCCACCCTCCATCCCCCTGTTTTTCTCTTACTGTACCTCATCTTTCTTTTACTATGCTTAAAAGCTTTTGTGTGTTTTCTTTTATTTGGAGGTATATTTTTGTGTTCTAAATTATTTATATAGCCCTCGGCAAATCCATCTACACATCAACCAAAAGGAGATGATAGCCATCCAGCACGCCTTGATAGCTTTCAAGCCCCTTCTCTCCCCAGGGGCTCTCCTGATCAAAACGGACAACTCAACTGTGAAGTGGTATTATCAACAATCATGAAGGGACTCTGTCCTATCCTCTATGAAGGCTGGCCATGACCCTTTGGCAAACAGCCTCTGCCATGCAACTCCACCTATTAGCACAAATCCTACCCGGGTTCTCTCAACTCTCTGGCTGACCACTTAAGCAGAAATCTTCTGGACCCACACGAGTGGCAGCTCAACAGAAGAACCTTCGCCCTAATAACTCAGAAATGGGGCACCCCGAAGGTCGACCTCTTTGCCTCCCACACCAACCATCAGCTCAGCAAGTTCTGCACCAGGGAGCATCTCTACATGGCTTGGAAAGTGGATGCCCTGTCCTTCCCCTGGGTCAGTCTATCGATCTATGTCTTTCCTCCACTACCTCTCATCCCCACGGTGCTGCTAAAAATAAAGGAGGGAAAAACCAAGGACAATTCTTATAGCTCCAGACTGGCCTTGCCAGCACTGGTACCCTTTGCTGCGCAGGCTGTCCTCTCTGCCACCTTGGCATCTCCCTCAGATTCCAAACCTCCTGACCCATAGGGATGGGGAATTCATGCATCCCCAATTGCCGACACTCAATTTGGCAGCTTGGCTTACTCCCTAACCACCGATCAATCTGCCAGTGGCACAGACATTACAGAACCAACTGATATTGCCAACATCCTGGCAGACTGGTTCAGTGCTAACTTTACCCCTCCCCTCACCCCCTAAAAGGCCTATATCTATACAGGAAGAATGCAGAGTCCCTGTAATCACAACTTTACAGGTAAAAGCAGCACTCTCTCTAAAGCCAAAAACACAGCATCCATGGGACCGGAGAACATCCCAGGCTGCGTTTTACACGAACTTCAGAACGAAGTGGCTCCCTACCTAAGCACCATGTTCAATCATAGCCTCATGTCAGGCTTCTTGCCCACTGAATGGTGCACAGCAATAGTTATCCCACTCCCCTTTGTAGAACCACCACTGATCCTGGGAACTATCGCCCTATTAGCCTGACGAGCCTGGTCCTCAAGGCCATGGAACGTATTATCATTGGAATTCATAAACAGACACTGGTAACCTCCAAACTCTGGACCCCACCCAGTTCGGGTTTGTGAAAGGCATGTCTTGCCTCCTGAACTTGGTCGACTTCTTTGAGGCAGTCACCAAAGCTGTAGACAAGGGTAAGGTAGTTTGCACAGCTTATCTTGACCTCACCAAGGCTTTCGACATCATCTTGACCTCACCAAGGCTTTCAACACCATCCCCCATTCTGGAATTATAGCTAAACTCACTAAACTAGGTATAAATCCCTAGGTCACAAGATAGGTTGCCAACTGGCTCACTGACAGAACCCACACTGTAAAAGTTGCAGACTCCAAATCTGACTTCAAACCAGTGACAAGTGGAGTACCACAGGGTTCATTTCTGGGACCTCTCCTGTTTTGGTATCTACTTCTCTGAAGTACAGGCTAACACAGAAGGCCTCTGGCTAAGTTCGCAGATGACTGCAATCTACGAGCTATAGTAAGAGTCCCCAAATGATGTGGACATCCTACAGAAGGGCCTCACTCAGACAGATGCCCGGTGTCAGAGCCATGGCCTCAAGTTCGATGCCAAAAAGTGCGTTGTTGTACCCTTCAGTAAAACTCTGTACCCATGAACTACCACATAGGCGGCAGTCTTAACACCGAATGTGTGATAAGAGACCTTGGGACCCAGGTGGACAGTGTAGTCTCTCTTGATAATCACTTTGCCACAGTAGTCAGGAAATCCTACATGGCACACCTCCTCACAAAAGGGCTCTCATCCAGGAAAAAAAGAGGTCAGTGTTGCCCTCTACTCGACACTCATTAGACCCATTATAGAGTACAATGCCCCTTTTGGAATGTACCTCACAAGACATCTGCAGCAGCTGGAAAGGCCACAGAAATACCACACAGAATTACTGGCCTCAAACAGATGCCCTACGCTGATTGTCTCACACTCCAGCTTTACTCTGTAGCATATCGCCTACTGTGAGGTGATCTCTGCCTAATGTATAAAGCTATGTCAAACCCAGAGCTGTTGGACATGCTACACCTAAAGAAATCCCAATCCCTCCGAGCTAGATGCTCTAGGGACCTAAACCTTGTCACCACAATAAACAACTTGCTGGAGGGATAGATTCCTGTCCTAGAGACTTCCTACTCTGAAACAAGCTACCCATCTATGTCAAGCAAAGTTCCTCATTAAAAAATCTTGAGTGGATGGGAATTAGGAAATACACCTCGGGGTTCACTTCTGTGGCTCTGCTCACCAGGGGCACAGGAAATTAACTTAACTTTCTTGAGTTGAGTAAGCCAGGGAACTATGTTGGCTAGGCTTACTTGGGCCCTTGGGCGGGTAACCTAGTACCCACCTATGAACCTCCGCAAACAGGTTCTAGATGTCATGCGTGAGGCCAGACGCCCTAGCAGTAGGAAGTCTTATGCTGACAAATGGAAAAGGTTCTGCACCTGGATTCAGGCTAAGGGAACCAGTACGGCACAGCCCTCCCTCCCTCTCATCCTGGATTATTTAGCTGACCTGCTACACAGTGGACTCTTCCTTTTCCTGTATTAAAATTCATGCCTCTGCTATCTCTGCTCATTTTCCCACTGAGCAGCCCCTTTTATCACACCCTCTGATCAGACCGTTCCTAAGAGGGGCTAGCAACTTGAGGCCACCCAGAAGAGCAGCAACCCCAGCTTGGGACCTTAACTTTATGTTGGAAAAGTTCCCCCTCCCCCTTCGAACCTGCATCTTCAGATCTACAATTTCTGTCCTGGAAGACTGCTTTCCTTCTGGCCATCACGTCATCTAAGAGGGGTCTCCAAGCTGCAAGCACTCATGGCTGTGGAACCCTTCATAATGTTCCATGCTGATATAGTATCCCTCAGGACTAACCCAGCCCTCATCCCCAAGGTGTTGTCCAGTGTGGCTTTCAACCAATCCATTCATTTGCCCACCTTTTTCCCTAACCCACAGAACAAGGGGGAAAAGGATCCTGCACTCTCTACCTAGACAGGACTAAAGCCTTCAGAAAGTCTGATCAATTGCTGGTTAGCTTTGCTGCAGGGGCAGAGGGCAAAAGCCATCTCCAAACCAACCATCTTGAAATGGATAGCACACTGCATCCGTTTCTGCTACAAACAACACTGAAAGCCCCCCCCCCAAAAGGGGTCAGGACTCACTCCACCAGAGCAGCCTCCACCTCTGCAGCTTTCCTCAGAGGAGTCCCCACCAGGGACATCCTGGAAGCTGCCACCTGGACATCTGTTCACACCTTCACCAAACATTACTACCTGCCTATCTTCTCCAAATCCAGGGCAGGATTTGCCTCGGCGTCTTGCAGGGCATCCTAGCCAGCCCCTAGTTTCCTTGCCTGCCTCCACCTTTTTCCTCCGCTTTGGGAATCGACCCAAATGCGATGACTGTGAAACACTAAGAACATAGTACAGTTGTGTACACTTGCCATAAATGTAGATGTTAGAGTGTATTCACTGTTGCAGTCCTGGTTTCCCTCCCTCCATCCCCCTCTTCTTTTTTCTCCTTTTCCTTACAAGGGACAAACTGTTTTACTTTCTACTGGTGGGGCTCTTCCACCAGAACCTGGCTCCCACTAGGGGGCTCCTGACAGGTTAGGGCAAGAAAAACTGATGTAATGGCATTTGCTGCCCTATTATACTACTGACGACCTGGTGTCAGTCCTGAAACGACAGCAACCCACACAGAAATACTAAGCCTCTGGTATTCGGGCCGGCCGAGGGCAAATCTGGTAGGGATAACCCAAATGTGATGACTGCAACAGTGAATACACTCTAACATCTACTTCTAAGGTAAATGTACGCAACTGTACTTTGTTGGGCAGAGTCCCCTCTCCAGTAGTATATACTTATTTTCAGCACTTTTGTGACTGTCTGAGCAAATGACAAGACTTGTCATTTACTTCGACAAATGTCGCATCTGTGTGTTGGTGATTTTTCAGTGTTTTGATGTACTTTTGAGGTAACCCGTTGTGATTAGCATCAAAAATATTTGCAAATAAGCCACTTTACTTGGCAGTAGTAGCTCTAGTGGCCCTTTAACTGAAATTGAGAAATATCCATTTTTATATGCTTAAATATAGTAACTGCCATATTTTCACAACACCTTTACAGCCCTGTTGGGTTAGCACAAGTATGTTTTGTAATGTAACTGAACAGTGAGGCTCTCCAAGCTGGTTGGCAATATTGTGGCCTTATTTTTCAATATTTTAAAATTTGTTGTGCTATCCAAAGATGCATTTTTGTGGTTTTGTTTCAGGGGTTTCAAGAGACGTGCTCCCCGTGCAATTAAAGAGATTCGCAAATTTGCAGTGAAGGAGATGGGAACACCGGATGTACGTATTGACACTCGACTTAACAAAGCTGTTTGGACTAAAGGTATAAGGTATGTACTTGGCGAAATTTGGCTTATTTGAAGAATCTGCTACAATCCGTAGTACATTGTTCAAGTTTGCCTGATTGGACACTGTCACCTCTTGTTAGAAAATTTCTGTTGAAAGTTGTTATACATGTGGGATTTCCGTTCGGTCATAAAGTATTACTTTAGATCACCTTTTTTAGACTATATGATTATTAATCACATTTGATTTAATAGTGTACTGGCTGCAGCTATAATAATATGGAAAGGTGTTGGTTTTATTACAGGCTTAGTAGTAGTAGTGCAGATGTTCTTCGTGTTTCACTTTTGCAGTCATTACATTTGGGTTGTCTGCTTGCAATAGCCCTCAGTCGGCCTGATTAACAAAGTCTTGGGTCCTACATCAGTTGCTGTCTCGTCTTCCGTGAAGTCAGGTCATCAGGGGTATAAAACATGCAGCCGACATCATTACATCAGTCTTTCTTGACATGTGGTGCCCGAAGCAGAAGCAGTTGGCAAGTGCCAGTCGGCCGACTCCTGAAATTTTCATTTTCGAGTTTCAGAACCGAAGTCTTAAACTATAAAAGTCAAGTTCCCCGTTGGGGAAACTTTTTCTTGCTCTAAACTGATGTCAGTAAAAGTAAATAATTGCATTTCTTGTGGAAAGCAAATGCCTCATAAAGATTTTCATTTGTACTATATTCCTTGCCTAGGCCCTGACCACGACGTACCTCGCTGTCGGTTTTGTGCCTTGTTTAATCCACAAACTGTCCGTCGTCAGTATATTTGCGCTTCTAAATTTTTTGATGCTCTGTTCAATTATCCTGATGTGTCTTTGGTTAGCCATCCAACTACCGACACTCCGAAAAAATGCAAAGATAAAGACAAAGACAGGCCGCCCAGTTCGCCGGTACTCAGTGAGGAGCTTTCGCAGCCCCTGATAGCCGCAACTTCAGATTTGCAGGCCTCTACTGAGACCCATTCGGAGTCTGGTATGCCATGAGATGCTTCAACTGTGGAAACTGCGGATGTCTCTACCTTGGATGGGTCCGGAGCCGCTGTGCAAGCACTGGCTTCTGAGGGTGTATTCAGGCCTAATGACTTAATATTAAACTGGCGCCATCTTCAAGGCCTAAAACTCGAACCATGCCTAGAAAACTATTGCCCAGACTGCATGGTCAGGCCTCTATGCCTAAAGAACAAATAAGAGTGACTGAAGACCTTATTACTTTAATCAGGGGAAGCCAACCTTCCCCCTCTAAGAGACCTAGGACTGAGTTTGCTTATGATACTTCTGACCATGTTGAGGACTCTAGTCCCTCCGCTTCCCCCACAGAGGATTTCTCTTTTGGTGAAACCTTGTATACTTTTCAGGGAGCTGTTTTGTTGGGAAAGTCAGGATTTCTCTGATTTTAAAAAGAGGCTTAGGGATTTCTTACTCCTACCCCAGCACAGGCCTTTAGCTATACCTCCTATACAGGACATGGTTGATGCCTTTTCGGAATCTAGCATGGACCCTGACTCTCCTGCTTCCAGAAAACCTGATTGATATTACAGGGTTCCTGACTCTCAAGTTCCATTTCAAAAATCCTATTGCGGATCCTGAAAAATTTCACAGGGACCCAAGGGCATTAAAGCTACTACTGCCAAAAACGCTACCCCTTCAGGGCACTGGGTAGATGGGGTAAGAAGGTATACGCTTATGCAACTTTGGCCATTAGGGCCTTAAATTGCCAGTTTCTTATGTTGTATCAGCTGCATATTATTGGATTGCTTCAACAGAAAATGATGTTGATTCCTGATTGTGCTGAAAATAAGGATTTACAGGATTTTATGCATTCTGCTGCACAAGTTGGTAAACATACATTGCAATGTGGTTTTGATTCCCTAGAGGTGTCTTGCAGGGCTGCGGTAACTGGGTCTGTACTTAGAAGGAATGCCTGGCTTAAGGAGCAATCTTTGCTTGATCATGCTAAAGCAAAATTGTTGGATGCTCCTTTAAATCAGGACCGCCTGTTTGGCAACAAGGCAGAAGAAATTCTTAAAAAGATGGAGGAAAAAGCTAAATCTATGCAAACTGTTGAAGACTTTTTACAAGTACAATCTCCAAGATTTAGTAGGCATTGACCTTCTAAGAATTGGTCCTTTCCTGCCTCTTCCAGACCTTCAGTCCAAACCCAGATCCAACAGAGCACCCAGGCTTCACTCCCAGGGGACGCACAGGACTAAGCAGTGGGGGACTTCCACTTCCAAATTTGGGAGTAATAAAGCTCCCCCCTCTGGTAAAGTGTCTTAATGATGACTCTCTAAAATTTTCAAGCACTTCTCAACTGACTGCCCTTTTGGGGGGAAAGATTGCACTTCATGCAAAGAACCGGGGGCTCATTACCCAGGACAAATGGGTTTTAAGTATAGTGTCCTAAGGATACATATTTCACTTCCACACGTCACCATCTCCAAGCGGGTGGCCGGATCTACCTCCAAAGCATTGGGCAGAGGCCCGAATGCAAGTACTCTCTCTCTTAAGCATAGGAGCTATTCAGTTGGTACCAGTAGAGAAAAAGGGACAAGGTTTCTACTCAAGATTTTTCCTGGTACCCAGAAAAGACAATTCATGGTGTCCTATCCTGGACCTGCCTACTCTAAACACCTTTTTGGTGATTTGAAAAGTCAAGATGCTGACTCTTCACCGGTTGCTTCCTATGCTAAGCAAAGATGCCTGGTTGGCAACACTAAATTTAAAGGAAGTATACCTGCACATCCCAGTCAGGGAATCTTGCAGAAGATGCCTACTCCACAAAGCAGGCTACACACTATCGGTTCTCTGCACTGCCCTTTGGCTTATCTACTGCGCCCAGGGTATTCACAAAGTGCTTAGCTCCAGTCATTGCATTTTGCAGGCAAAGAAATATTCAGATATACCAATACCTGGATGACTGTCTAATTCAGGCAGAAAACCAGGACATACTTTTGAATCATCTGGCTTTTGTACAGAGGGTGCTAACTTGTCTGGGGTACACTATAAACTAAAATAAATCGCACCTGGTACCCTGTCAACAAATTATATTCCTGGGAGCAAGCTTGAATACAACTTCCCAGATGGCTTTCCTCATGCCAGAGAAACAAATTCACTTGACAACCTACTTCAAACAAGTGGTCGCAAAAACCCTGCTATCTGCAAGGCAAATACTACTAGCCTTGGGGTTCATGGCCTCCTGCATTCTTCTAATTCCATATGCAAGACTGCATATGAGTAAACTACAGTGGTATCTAAAAAGCCTATGGTGTCAACATTCTCAGGATCTAGAAGCAATGATTCTTATCATTCCTTGTCTACGCCTAGAGTTCCTTTGGTGGGCAGAGGCCTGCCACCAAAACAAGGGACTACCAATCACACTACCCCCTGCCGCCCAAACCCTAACAGATGCATCAGACTATGCATGGGGGGGTGGGGGGGTCGCACCTGGCAGGGAAGTGCATTCAGGGTTATTTGGAACCCAATTCAAATGCACCTTCACATCAATCATAAAGAAATGTTAGCTGTGCAGAATGCTCTGACAGCCTTCAAGGACCACATTCTTCCAGGACAGTTAATGATAAAGACGGACAACACCACTGTTATGTGGTACATAAGCAAGCAGGGGGGTACACATTCTTACCCTCTCTGTAGACTAGCCATGGCATTGTGGAACACAGCCTTGAGCTACCAAGTACATCTACAAGTTCAATTCCTGCCAGGAAAACTAAATACACTGGCAGATGGACCAGAACCCTCATGGACCCACGCGAGTGGAAACTGGAACCAAGGCTTTTCAACATGTTGGCAAGCAAATGGAGCCCAGATATAGACCTGTTTGCCTCTCCCCCGAACTACCAATTGAACAAATTTTGCACAAGGACTCCCCACAAACAAGACTGGAAAGTGGATGCTCTGACCTTCAGCTGGAAAAACCCATCAGTCTATGCCTTCCCCCCTCTGCCTCTGCTCTCCCAAGTACCACTAAAAATCAAACTGCACAAACCAAGGATGATTTTGATTGCTCCAGACTGGCTGCACCAACACTGGTACCCCCTCCTGCGCAGTGTGTCACGGTTATCCCCATGGCACCTGCCTTAGACTCCTTCCATGTTGTCTCAGAAGCTGAGGGTGCAAAATCTGGTTCTCCTGCTAACACTGAACCTTGCAGCCTGGCTAATTACATAATCTCTACTTTACCATCCCTCGGTAAACCTGTGATGGATATCATTTTAGAGGCAAGAAGGCCTAGTACTAGAAAATCTGAAAAATGGAAAGATTCCTTGCCTGGAACCAATCTCAAGGGATGAGCACAGCAGTACCCACTTTATCTTGGATTTTACAATACTTAACTGAGATGCTTCACAAGGGCCTGTCTTTTTCCTCCATTAAAATCCACGTCTCAGCCATTTCAGCTCATAACACACAGCCTCCCCTCTTCTCTCTCATCCACTGCTCAAGCAGTTCCTCAGAGGGGCCAGAAATTTGAGACCACTCAGGAGAGCTCCAACCCCAGCCTGGGACCTTAACTTTGTTTTGGAGAAACTCGCTCTACTTCCTTTCGAGTCTGCTGCTACTGCAGACTTAACCTTTTTTCTTCGAAAACAGCTTCTCTTTTAGCAATCCCTTGAGCTAGAAGGGTATCTGAATTACAGGCCCTTATGGCAGTGGAGCCTTTCATCATCTTTCATGCGGACAGGGTGTCCCTCAGAACCAATCCATCCTTCATGCCCAAGGTGGTATCCAGTGTGGCTCTTAATCAGTCCATTCATTTGCCAACCTTTTTTCCCAATCCTTAGAACAAAGGGGACCAGATACTGCATTCCTTAGATGTGCACAGACAACTTGGATTCTACTTGACAGGACTTAACCTCAAAGGAAATCTGAATAACTGCTGGTGGCATTTGTTGCAGGGGCAGAGGGGAAGGCTATTTCAAAACAACCCATTTCTAAATGGATAGGCCATTGCATTCATTTCTGCTATAAGCACCATGGAAAACCTGTCCCCACAGGGGATCAGACCTCACTCCACCACGGCTGCATCTGCCTCTGCAGCCTTTCTCAGAGGCGTCCCTACCAAGGACATCCCAGGGCTGCATCTGCCTCTGCAGCCTTTCTCAGAGGCGTCCCTACCAAGGACATCCTAGAAGCTGCTATCTGGAGTTTTGTACATACTTTCACCAAGCATCATCATTTACCAGATGTTCTTCATTCCACATTGCTGCAGTCCTAACTATTGGGTAGTCCGCTGTCCAGTCGGCCCGAATACCAAAGTATATGGCTGACGTCGGTCACGGCGCATTAGACTGACGTCAGTACGTCAGGGTACTAATGCGCATGACCGACGTCATATCCTCTGTCTTTTTTGCCGCATGGTCCGATGCAGAAGCAATTTTGCGAGTGCAGGTTGGCGTTCTGAAAGTTTCTGAAGTCAGAGTTTCAGACCGAATCAAAGTTGGTTAAGTACCCCGTTGGGGAATATTTTGATTTTTTCTTGCCTCAGTATTTAACCGGATGTCAGAAAAAGTGAATAACTGTATTTCTTGTGGGAAACAGATACCTCATAGGGATTACCATACTTTGTGTATACCTTGTTTAGGGCCTGAGCACAACGTTGTTGGATGCCGCTCTTGTGCTAGATTTAACAAACGCACTATTAAGAGAAGGTTAGACTGTGCCAGGTTAGTGTTTGGGAAGCGTTGTAATTATAAAATGCCGTCGGATGCTCCAACGCCGGCTTCGGCTAAAAAACGCAAGGACAAAGCAGCAAAGCCTAGAGTGGAAGAACCGACAGTCCCAGACGTCGGTTCTTTAGAGGGCTCAGTGGAGCCAGAGGTTTTGCCAGGTGTTTCTTTGGAGTCTCAGGGAGAGACTTTACTGTTACAGGATGTTTCCTCTCAGGAAGTAAAGGG
>NC_056735.1:1245412802-1245505302 GCF_019279795.1 Protopterus annectens | reverse complement strand
TAGTGTCCAACCTTTCATACAACTCTTCATACGCCTTATCCTTAGCCTTCGCCACCTCTCACTTTGCCATGCACCTCATCTCCTTATACTGTTGTCTACTTTCTTCATCTCTTTGACATTCCCATTTCTTCTTCGCCAACCTCTTTCTCTGTATACTCTCCTGTACTTCTTCATTCCACCACCAGGTCTCCTTGTCCTCCTTTCTCTTTCCATAGGTCACACCAAACATCTTTCTAGCCATCTCTCATACTAGCTCTGCTGTATTTACCCAGCTATTCAGTAACTCTTCACTGCCACCCAGTGCCTGTCTTAACTCTTCCCTGAACTCCACCTCACAATTACCCTTTTTCAGTTTCCACCATTTGATCCTTGGTGCTGCCCTCACACTCTTCCTCCTCTTCTTGATCACCAATGTCATCCTACAAACCACCATTCTATGCTGCCTAACTACACTTTCCCCTGCCACCACTTTACAGTTTACAATCTCCTTCAGACTGACCCTTCTACATAAGATATAATCCACCTGTGTGCATCTTCCTCCACTCTTGTATGTCACCCTATGCTCCTTCCTCTTGTTAAAATATGTATTCACCACAGACATGTCCATCCTTTTTGCAAAATCCACTACCATCTGACCTTCTGCATTCCTTTGTTTAACACCATATCTACCCATCACTTCCTCATCCCCTCTGTTCCCTTCAACAACATGCCCATTGAAATCTGCTCCAATCATCAGTCTCTCACCCTTGGGTACAGTCATCACCACTTCATCCAACTTACTCAAAATTTTTTCTTTCTTATCCATCGCACACTCAACTTGTGGAGCATATGCACTAACAACATTCATCATTACACCATCAATTTCCAGCTTCATAAACATCAATCTAGCCGACACTCTTTTCACCTTCAAAACACTCTTAGCATACTGTTTCTTCAGGATAACCCTTATGCCATTTCTCCTCCCATCCACACCATGATAAAACAATTTGAACCCACCTCCGATACACCTAGCCTTGCTCCCCTTCCATCTGGTCTCTTGCACACACAATATACCAACCTTCCTTCGGTCCATCATATCAGCTAGCTTTCTCCCTATACCAGTCATACTGCCAACATTCAAAGTTCTGACCCACACTATCACAGTCCTAGCCTTTACCTGCCTTTGGGCATGTCTTCCCCCTCTTCTCCTCCTTCGGCCAACAGTAGCCCAATTTCTACCAGCACCCTGTTGACTGTCGTTGCTTTATATATGTGTGTGTGTGTGTGTATATATATATATATATATATATATATATATATATTTGTAGAACAGAATTTCATGCTAAAATAAGTTACAAAAAATCATAAAAAATGCTATATACTGAAAAGAACCCATCCAGTTCAGGAAAATCATGTGAAAGCCATTGAACATAACAGCATGTGTGTGTATACATATATATATATATATATATATATATATATATATATATATGTGTGTGTGTGTGTGTGTGTGTGTGTGTGTGTGTATACATATATATATATATATATATTTAATAAAGTGGATTGTGTGTGAATCCAGATGCAGCAGTGTTTTTTATCGTTTTATTTATATATATATATATATATATATATATATATATATATATATATATAGGTGAGCTTACTGCCGTGTCTGGAAGACGGGAATGTTGACATAATGGAATGCACTTTATTGTGCAAACTATTTTCGACATTCCTCTCTTTTGATGGTTTAGCATGCCCTGCTTTTCATATAAGACCAGGACACAGACACTCAGTTGAGAAAACAACAGACCTTTTTTGATAAGAGACTGCCTTTATAAAGGCAAACCAAAAGGTATGTTTTCACGTAGCAAATGTGTATGTTCAGCTTTCATATGCACAGGCTCCACTTACCTATTTTCCCACTGCAATTCCTTGATTACTTTCTTGAGACACTATGACTGTCAGTCTGAAAATGTGGTGTACTCTGCGATCTGAGACTCCTGCCATTGTTTTTACATAGGTAAAACTTACCATAAATTGTCAGACAGGATTAAGGAGCATAATGCAGTCATTCGTTCAAAGGACATGGCTAATGCTTTGGGAAAACACAGTTTTTCATGTTCTGAATTCTTTTCATTCAAATTTATTGTGCTGGAACAAGTTGATTTCTTCTTTGGAGACTAACAGTTTACGTGTACGTAAGGAACTTCGATGGCAGTTTTTATTTAATGCCAAATCACCTTGTTTCATTAATGAGAATTTAAACTTAAGATGCGTCTTATGATGGCTTAATTAGACCCTCTGAGTGATATGTATTCAGCATTACATGTAGCAAACTTTAATGAGAACTTTTGCTTTACTGTTCTACTGTATTCAATATTTGGCGTGTTCATTACAAAGGATTTATTGATTATACGCATTACATGTTTTTCAGTAATTATTCACAGGTAATATTTTTATTGATTACTCTACATGATTCTAGTGTTTCCATTTGTTTATATATTCTATGCAACCACTGGTTACTTTTTTCATGTAGAGGACTGCATTGGTCTTTTATTATTATCTTCCTATTGGTTTCACCATGAGCTCAACACTCCTTTGGTTACTGCTGATATTAAGGATTTTATTTTCATAGTTCTATACTTTTATGTTACATGAACAAAATTTTTTTTAAGTACTATTTTTTTTTTTTATCTTGACACTAGTAACCTTCTGTTTTACTCACCTCCACACCGTGCTTGAACTCCATTTACTTAATAGCTAAAATTTACAGTTACCAGTATTGCCTCCCAGAATATTTTTGCACCCCTATATTGTTTTATTTTGTGCCTGATGAAACTATAAACAATTTGCCTTGCAATGGAAGTTTTAAATTACAGTTTTTGCTACATTTTTTAGCACCTACACACTAAGTATGAATAACAAAACTTCAAGCATGTGTTTTGCTTACCATCAGACTTTTGACACTTTTTACCACATACGACTAAACTTTATGCCATTATTTAAAAACTGGATACCTGAGTTTAGTGTATGCTCTACTTCCATTTATATATATTTACTAGTTTTGATATATTTTTCTATACTTTACAGTGCTAATCACATGCTGCACTAAAAATATATTTTGTCAACATTAAGCACATTTACGGCCATTTAGATATAAGCTTTATGTACTTCTATCAAGACATTGTTTTCATGAGTATTTTTTTTTTTTTATAAAGTATTGATTTTTTCCTATGAGAATGTTTATATTAACTATGATAGTACCATGCAACATAGCCGCATGACATTCACTGATGACAAATCTTAGAAAGTCTGTTTAATTTTCATTTTCTACTAGTTTGTTTAGGGAATGGTTTGAATTCTGTTATGTGTCTTAATGAGTTTTGCGATTCCATACCAACTCTGATATTGCTGTTAATAATGGACATTTTTGCCTATATTTACTTGAAATTGGTTTACTATGCTTGTAACTGATGAAACATATCTTAACCAAGATATATTATTAAAACATCACTAGTTTTACTGATTTATGTGTTCAGCCTTACTACACAACCATTTCTTACCTGTGTTTTTGTACATTTTATTTTATTATTGGTTCCAATTTGCTCTAGTATGGTTTGCTACATTCTATTTGATATATGCATTTTGTTAATGCATACTTTACCAGCTTCACTGATTCTTTATTTGTTTAAATTCAGCTAGCACTCACTGGCTAGTGCTTGATGCTCCAACCTAAGCATTGGATAATTAACTCCACAGTTGTACAGCCTCTTTTCAATGGGATGTCCATAATTTTATGACATTTTATTACACTTTATTGTATTTTTGTATATAAACACTCACTGACTGTAATTTTCCATTCTGAAGAAGTTGTAATACTTAGTAAATGCACAAAAGTGCTAAATTTACACAAGGATCTGCCTGTGTCCATTTCTTTTTTTTGTTTTTTATTTTTAATTTCAGAAGTTGTTTCTTTTAATTTGTGTTTGCTCTTCCAGTTTTTCTCAGTTTTCCAGCATTAATTTTTTATACAAGCAGTAAGGATGACACTTCCACAGCAGATCAGGGGTCCAACAGCCAGGCACTCTTGAATGTATCCTATGGATTCCGTGCATCCTGGTTTTGCACATTTACTTCAGTCATTGGTGGATTCAAATAACAGGACACAAGATTTCATTTGGTTCTTCAAAGCCATTCTGGTTCTACTCAGTTAACTCAACCTTCCTTGTTTTACTCAACTCAGAGTACACATGTGGAGGATGATAATGTTTTGGCCTTTTTAAACTCTGAGGCATCTAATCCGTCCTTTCCCAATAATGACGATACTTCTTCTACACCTCCCAACCCACTTCAAGGAGATCAGAGACCTGACAATCATTGCAAATCTCTTATTTACAGGCTTGACAGATTATTTATAGGTTCATAGGTTCATACTAGGCTATCTGCCCGAGGGCATTTACAACCCTAGCCCATAGTTTTGTGGCTTATGCCACCCCTTTAGTTTGGGGAACTATGCCCATTATTTTGCTGTGCCTCTGTCGAGCAGTGACACTGAGGTAATCCCTGGGGTATATCTGCGATCTCCCATCCATTGGTCAAGATTTCTCTTGAAGAAAGGCCAGCGAGGTGCTCTGCCTCACATATACCGGGATTTTGTTCCACAGCATAGGGAGTCTTTGGGTGATGAATCTATCCCTCCAGCACGTCCTATTAATAGCCGTGTTGAGGTTTAAGTCTCCCACCCTTGTGGCTCTGATGGATCTAGATTTTTTGAGGTAGAACATGTTCATCAAATCAGGGTTTGACATGGCCTTGTATGTCAGGCACAGGTCACCTCTGAGCAAGCGGTAAGCGACTGAATAGAGCTGGAGTTCTTTCAGTCGGGCAGCATAGGTCAGATTTTTGAGACCCTTTATCCTTTTGGTGAGGAACTTTTGTGGCCTCTCCAGCTGCTGCAAGTGTCGGGTCAGATACATTCCGAATGGGGCATTGTACTCAATCATTGGTCTGATGAGTGATGAGTATAGGGAGACTATGACCTCCCTTGATCTAGATGTGAATCCCTTCATGATAAGGTGGGCAATGTAGAAGGTCTTCCTAACTACTTTAGCAACATGGGTGTCGAATGACAGGCTGCTGTCAACCTGGGTCCCCAGGTCCCTGATAACTTCTTCTGTGCTCAGTGGATTGCCACCTATATGGTAGCTAGGGGTGACCTTGTTTTTCCCGAAGGGTATGACTATGCATTTTTTGGCATTTAACTTTAGGCCATGACTCTGGCACCAGTTATCCATTTCTGTGAGACCCTTCTGAAGGATATCTGTGTCAGATGTGTTTTCGACTACGGCACCCAGTTTGCAGTCGTCTGCAAACTTTGTCAGCCATAACCCTCCTGTGTTTGCTTGTACTTCAGAAAAGTAGATGCCAAACAAGAGTGGGCCTAGGACTGAGCCCTGTGGGACACCACTTGTGACAGGCTTTGAGTCTGACATGGCGCCAGCAACTCTGACCCTGTGGGTTCTGTCACTCAGCCAGTTTGCAACCCATCTTGTGATGTATGGGTTAACATTTAAGCTGATGAGTTTTTCAATGATACCTGAGTGGGGTATTGTATCAAGGCCTTCGCCAGATCGAGGTAGGCTGTATGGACTGCCTTTTCCTCATCAATGGCCTTGGTGACTGTTTCGAAAAAGTCAACCAAGTTTAAAAGGCATGATCTGCCTTTGACAAAGCCAAACTGGGTTGGATCCAAAGTCTGCAAATTCCCTATGTCTTTATTTATGAGATCCATTATGATCCTCTCCATGGCTTTGCAGATAAGGCTTGTCAAGCTAATGGGCCGGTAATTTCCAGGGTCGGTGGAGGCACCGCCTTTGTGAAGTGGGACCACAGTCACTGTGCGCCACTCCCTGGGTACGTATCCAGAGGTGAGACTACGATTAAACAGCTGTCCTAACTGTGGGTTTAATTCCTCATTGAGTTCGTGGAGCACACAGCCGGGGACACCATCAGGTCCCATGGATGCTGTGTTTTTTGCCTTGTAGAGAGCAGTTCTCACTTGGGCGTTAGAGATGTTTGGGGGACTGCAATCGTTTGGTATAGATATCTCTCCTTTTGGGGGGAGGGGGGGAGAAGTTTGCACTGAACCTGTCAGCCAGTATGTTGGCAATGTCTGTAGGATCAGTAATCTTCACATCATTTTGAACTAATTCTGAGCATATCTGGGAGTTTCCTCCCAGGTTTCTAACATAGCTAAAGAAGGCCTTATGATTGTCTTTTGAGTCTTTAGCTATATTTCTCTCAAAATTTGCTTTGGATGATTTTATGAGAGCTCTTAGTTTTTTACTTATAGTGATCAAAGGTGTCTTACCTTTTAAGGATTTTACTCTATCTTGTAGTAGCTTCCTCCTTTTGTTGTAGAGTTTGTTTATGGCTGGGGTCCACCAGACTGGACGCTTGCCTTTGGTACAAAGAGTCTTTGTTTTGCTTGGGATTGCCTTATCCATGCAGTCCTGCAGGTGCTGGTAGAAGGCATTTGTAAGTGATTCGGCTTGAGTACTGTTTTCCGCCGCTCGGGGCCTTAAAGAAGACCACACTAGTCTTTAGAAGTGTGAAGTCGGCTTCGAGAAGTTCTTTACTGTGGTCTTTTTATTTCAGGTGGGGTGGGATGAGGACCTCCAGCGAGATTGCTTTGTGATCTGATCTCACCAGTGAGGGGTATACTTCGGTGTTGAACATTGTGCTCCCATGTTAGTGATGATGAGATCAAGTATGTTTTCTCCTCTTGTGGGGATGGTGACTAGTTGTTCCATGGCATTTGAGTTTATGAATTCCAGGAACTTTTGGGCTAGGGTGTTTGGGCTTGAGTAGTGTTCCCAGTCTATAGTAGGGTAATTGAAGTCACCTAGTATGATGGTGTTTGGAGATACATTTATTCCCTCCAGTGTTTTCAGGAAAGCCATGTGAGGTTCCTGAGTTTGTGAGGGTGGCCTGTAACATGCTACAATTTGCAGAGCAGTCTTGCCTATGGTTAATTGCACCTGGATGGTCTCCGATGCATCGCATTGCCACCAATCTTGAGGTGTGGGTGTCCTTGATGAATATGGATACCCCCCCTCCTTTCTTGGTATTGTCCGGATTTTGGGGCCGGAACGCATGATATGAGGTAAAACCTGATAGTGCTGGGGTGCTCTCAGGAGCCTTGAACCAGGTTTCTGTCACAGCACAGACATCGATGTTCTCCATACTGAGAAGGGCCTCGAGTGCGTGCATTTTGAGATTGAGACTTCTGGCATTGAGCAGCATTACCCTTAGTTTTTTCCTTTTTGTGTTCTAGGGTGGTAGGTTTAGAATTTGAGCCTTGCCTAAAAAGGCACTATGGGGTGGCAAGAGCCTTTGCCAATATCCGAATCCCAGGGTGACAGGTGCAAGCCGCCCTTGCAGCAGCGTGGCTTGTCCAGCATGTCATCCCAGGCAGACAGACATTGGATCCCCTTTGAATGACACCAGAGTTTAAGCCAATTGTTAAAGCTGATCATCTTATCTCTGTATTGTGGCATCATTCTTGGTGAAGGTAGGATACTGCTCAAGGTCAGGGTCATACCTGCCTGGGCTACATAATCAGAGAGCTCCTCAATGTCTCTTTTCATGTAGTCCAAGGAGGTACGCCTCAGGTCGTTTACACCAGCGTGGACAATGACTGAGTCGTACTTGTACCTGCTGTTGAGAGACCTGAGTGCTTGCGTTATGTGGCGGATTCTAGCGCCCGACAGGCAGCTTACTGTGACCTTCTCCTTACTCAGTCTGGTGAGCGGACGCCAGTGTGTCTGACTATGGAGTCACCAATGACTAGTGTGTCTGGCATTGTGTTTGGCCTTAAGGGCTGTGACTGTTTGACACTCTGACTGTGAGGTCTATGTGTTGCAGGTGTTGTGTTCTGAGGTGGTAGTTGTTTGGGTGTCTGCTTTGGTGGCCTCTGCTGTTTTGGTAGATTTTTGATCAGAACCTCCGAGTATGTCTTTGTGTGTTTATGTGTATGATTTGAGGTTGTGATGGTACTATGTGAGACTGGGTCTATAGTGTGTGTGGTAACCTTCTCCTCCTGTCTGGTCTTGCCAGTCCTATGTTGAGAGAGCTCAGCCTCCAGTTTGGCCGTATAGTTGCATCTCTCGCATGTATTTGTGTTTTGTGGGAGGAGGAGAGGGTTGTCTGTGTACGAGGCAATTGTAACATTGCCTCAATATTCCCAGGTTCACCAGCTGAGCAGGAGAGGACACTAGCAACTGATCCCTCGACATGCTAGAAGGAATAGACAAAAAAACTTTAAAAGAGATTCCGTGGGATGTGGGTGACCGAGAAATGGGGTTTGCCTTTTTGGGGTACTATCTATGACAAGAGTGCTGTATCAAGGTGATAAGTACTGTAGGAGCAAGTGCTAGGTTTTACAGATAGAGTATAGTCTACTTGGAGTCAAGTAGAGATGATCTTTTTAGTTATAGGATACGCTGATTAGATCAGTAGTATAGTTCGAGGAAGGTAGTTTTAAGGGAAAATTTGAAGAGTGGACTTTAGGTAGCCCGAATAGTTTAAACCTGCTTAACCGCTGCTGCCCTAGTGTACAACGGTGGCAACTCCGCGCTAAAGCGCGCTTTAAAGCAGGGGGGCTGGAAAAGACAGGAAATGACCCAAAATGGCCAATAAACTATTGGCCATTTTAACTAACTAACTAAATTTACTATTTTTAAAAATGTGGAATATGATAATTTGTACATATAGACATGTCTTCATCATAAAATAGTCCCCCAAGAACGTTGATGTTATAAACTCCCAAACAGGACTACCTTGGATTCTCCTCTGTAGAAAGAATTGATCGACATCTATAATGAAGCAGGTCTGAATGCCATCAAGGTTCTTATCGAGCACAATGTTTTACGCATGAGCAGCCTAAAAAATGACATTGCTGAACTGCACAATGCTATACATCAACATGTGGAGTTCAATATGTTTCAATTGCTCTACAATGGGAGGGATTACCCCTAAACTGTGTAAACACATTTCTGTTGTTATTAATAAAAAGAAGTCCAAACTGGAAAGAGATTTGGGTCAATACTGCCTGCACGTGGCAGAACCACTGCTTAATACTCCACCACACAGATTTAAGTCTACTTTCCATCCTCCACCACCCTCTAACAGATTTTGTTCACCTGCTGCTATGGTTTCAAACTCACAAGTGACTATGCCAGATAGTCCCCCTACAGTTAACTCCTCTCCATCGGGTAATGTACACCATTCAGTTCATTTGCAACAGCCTTTTTTATCTCCAGCTCAAGACACCCACTCCCTCTGACCTCAGCCTCCCATGTTCACCTCTCAAAGAAGGGGGAACAAGGAGAGGCAGAGGGAGGAATGTGAGAGACCGTAATAATTTCTCAAGACTAGGCAGGGAGATGCGCATGAGGAACAGTTACAGAACTCAGTTTTTTCATCCTTAATTAATGACAAAATTTCTGATGTACTTGTTGTTTCACTCCCTGATCTAGTGTGCTGTTTTTAATTTAACCAATGGAAGTTTTTCACCATCCCACATCAGTGTCTTAAGTAAAGGTTTTACTTTCATACCAGCGCAAAGGGTGCACCTTCCTGATTTACTGATTGATATGTGGCTTTACATTACAAAATTGAACCTTAAATTCTACTTTGATGATGAACTACATAACTCCCCAGACAGCAGCGGTAATTCTGTTATGAACACCTCCAGGCTGCTCAAAAAGAAAAGTTGTTACAACCCACCATAGCGCAACACCCTTCAAACTTTTTTAAGAGTTTGTGAACAGGACTTAAGACAACACATGAGCACCACGAACAACACCTCCAGATGGTTTAACCTTTCTGCAGCTGAGATTCAAGCATTGCATGACCTTTCTAATGATAGGAGCTTGCATATTATGAGAGCTGATAAAGGGTTGGGTATAGTTCTCATGGATCAACAAGTTTACACGGATAAGATGGAAGCTGACCTTCAAAATAATGATTTTTTTCACCTTAGTTTCCATGGACTTTGCGGACAAGCAATTTTAATGTGTTGATTCACTTTTAAACACACTTGAACAGAGCCAGTGTATTACATGATGAATACTTGTTTATGCTTGTCCCACATCCCAGTTTAGCTAAGTTATTTGGCATCCCTAAGATTCACAAGGATGATACTAACCCTCCTTTTTGACATATTATTTCTAATTTAAAATATAAAATGGAATACATCTTTGAATATGTGAACTTTGCATTAAACCCTTTCGTACAAAAATCTACTTTTTACCTTAGAGACTATTGGTGCTTTTTAAATGAACTACATGAAGTAAATCTGTATACTACTAACTGCATTTTGGTCACCTTAGATATTGTGTCTATGTACATGAACATTCCCCATCATCAGGGACTGGAGTACATTAAGTTATGTCTTCATAAGTACGTTGGTTATTCTCAGGCCAAAATACAGACACTAACTGATCTTATTTCCACGGTGCTTTACAACAACTTCTGTCATTTCAATGGTAAATCTACAGACAGATTAAAGGTGTTCGTGTGGGGTCGAAAATGGCTGCTGTGTATGCAAACCTAGTTCTTAGTGCTTGGGAGAATGAAGCATTGATTTACTTACCAGGGTTTTGCCACATTAAGCTTTACCGTCATTATATTGATGATATATTTTTTGCTTGGATCAGTTCTGATGGAGACTTAATTTTGTTGATCCCTTGTCCAATAGCATTGGTTTTCTGCAATTTGTCATTTCAGCTCATGGTCACACAGTGCCATTCCTTAACATTAAACTCTCTATAGAGTCCACTGTGAAAAAGTTAACTTCCAAAATCTACCATAAAAAACCTACAGGAACAACTTCCTGCATTTCAGGATCCAACATCCCTACATCATGAAGGTTAATGTGATTTATGGCCAGTTTATCCACTTGCCCAAGATTATAAGTGATGACAGCACCTTTCTGTCAGAGTCTGCCTTCCTCAAGCAGTTGCTTGTCCAATGTGATTACCCTCTTGAATTGTTTAATAAGATGGCCTTGGAAATTTTAAATGCCAGACATTACCGCCACAACCTATTTTTATTCATGGTTTTACTCCAAATCACCCTACACACACATTGCTGACATGTCCTTATCTTTCCCTCTTCCCATCAGTAGAGATATGTCTTCCATCCGTTCTGTTATTAATACAACTGGAATATTGTCACCAGTTGTCCTGACTTAAAATCAGCTCTTGGCAGCATGCCCTGCTTTTCATATAAAAAGACCAGGACACACATTCGAGAAAAACGACAGACCTTTTTTGATAAGAGACTGCCTTTATCAAGGCAAACCAAAAGGTATGTTTTCATGTAGCAAATGTGTACACTGTGCTTTCATATGCAGAGGCTTCACTTACCTATTTTCCCACTGCAATACCTTGATTACTTTCCAGAGACACTATGACTTTCACTCTGAAATTGTGGTGTACTCTGCAATCTGTGACTCCGGCCATTGTTTTTACATAGATAAAACTTACCATAAATTGTCAGACAGGATTAAGGAGCATAATGCAGCCATTCGTTCAAAGGACGTGGCTAATGCTTTGAGTATACACAGTCTTCACTCAAATTTATTGTGCTAGAACAAGTTGATTTCTTTTAACACTTTACTTGAACTTAAGGAACTTTGATGGCAGCTTTTACTTAATGCCGAAGCATCTCGTGGCATTAATGAGAATTTGAACTTAAGATGTGTCTTACAATGGCTTAATTGAACCCTCTGACTGATATGTGTTCAGCATTACATGTAACAAACTTTAATGAGAACTTTAGATTTCCTGTTCTACTTTACTCAATATTTGGCTTGTTTATTGCAAAGGATTTATTGATTATACGCATTACATGTTTTTCAGTAATTATTCACAGGTAATATTTTTATTGACTACTCTATATGATTCTAGTGTTTCTATTTGTTCATACATTCTATGCAACCACTGGTTACTTTTTTCATGTAGAGGACTGCATTGGTCTTTTATTATTATCTTCCTATTGGTTTTACCATGAGCTCAACACTCCTTTGGTTACTACTGATATTAAGGATGTTATTTTTATAGTTCTATATTAAGTTACATGAACAAAATTTTTGTATGTACTACTTTTTTTCTTTATCTTGACACTAGTAACCTTCTGTTTTACTGACCTCCACACCCTGCATGAATTCCATTTACTTAATAGCTAGCATTTACAATTACCAGTATTGCCTCCTGGCATATTTTAGCACCCATATGTTATTTTGTACCTGATGAAACTATAAACAATGTGCCTTACAATGGAAGTTTTAAATTACAGTTTTTGCTACATTTTTTAGCACCTACACGGTAAGTATGCATAATAAAACTTCAAGCATGTGTTTTGCTTACCAGCAGACTTTTGACACTTTTTACCACATGACTAAACCTTATGTCATTAATGAATAACCAGACATCTGACTTTAGTGTATGCTCTACTTCCATTTATTTTATTTATATATCTATATATATATATATTTTTTAACTAGATTTGATATACTTTCCTACACTTACAGTGTTCATTATATGCTTCACTAAAAATATCTTTTTTGTCAACATTAAGCACATTTACAGGCATTTAGATATAAGATTTATGTACTTCTATCAAGACATTTTTTTCATGAGTATGTTTTTATAAAGTATTGATTATTTCCCGTGAGAATGTTTATATTTACTATGATAGTAACATGTAACATAGGTGCATGACATTGACTGATGACAAATGTTAGAACGTATGTTTAGTTTTCATTTTCTACTAGTTTGTTTAGGGAATGGTTTGAACTCTTATGTGTCTTAATGAGTTTTCTGTACTGATATTGCTGTTAATAATGGACATTTTTGCCTATATTTAAGTGAAATTGGTTTACTATGCTTTTAACTGATGAAACATATCTTAACCCAGATATATTACTAAAATGTTGTTAACTTTACTAATTTATGTGTTCAGCCTTACTGCACAGCCATTGCTTACCTGTGCTTCTGTACATTTTATTTTATTATTGGTTCCAGGTTGCTCTACTACAACTATTGTTTAGATGACCATGTTTACTACCTTCTGCTTGATGATATATACATTTTGTTAATGGATACTTTGCCAGCTACACTGCATTTTCATTTGTTGACAACGAGATGCTCAATATTAAATGTGCTCTTAAATGGAGACGTTAATTATGTTGTCTATACTCTAAAATTTAGAAGTTTATTCACTATATAAAATGTTATCCCATGTCAGCTATGCTTATGCTTTACATGACTTTGTTAGCCATGCTATTGCATTACATCCGTTTAACGGCTTTGATTGATGTTATTTGATCCTATATACGCATTTGTCACATTTACAGTTATATCTTTGGTTTCCATGGCAACTACACATTTTTTAAATTGATTAGGTCTTTTCCTACTTGTACATATTGTTATTAATGCATCAGCATATTATCGGTTTATTCTATTGTTGGCACATCCCTTTTATAAATCATATTTAAGACTTGTTCTGACGTTTTATAGTTTATCTGATGAAGTTCTTCCTACCAATAAAGAATGAAAGCTTATCACCTGCTCCGTTGTCATTTTAATTTTTCTTATTTTAAATCAGTAACAGTTTTTGCAGTCTTTTATGTATGTATGTATATGTATATATATATATATATATATATATATATATATGTGTGTGTGTGTGTGTGTGTGTGTGTGTATATATACATATATGTATGTATATATACATATATATATATATATATATATATATATATATATATATACACACATATGCAAAATAAACTGACAAAAAACTACAGAAGAATAACTCACAAATGCACATAAAAACTTCCTTCGCTAAATCATAACAAAAAAATGAAGACTAAAAAGTAATACTAGAGCAGATAGTTGAGCATGTTTTCATTCTTTATTATCTAAGAAAGTACAGTTTTGTACCTACCATAAATGTAGATGTTCGAGTGTATACCCTGCTGCAGTCATCACACTTGGGTTATCCTGCCGTCAGGCGGTCCCGCAGTCGGCCCGAATTCCAAAGTCTTGGTCCGGCGTCAGTTGCTGTCGCTTCTTCCCTGATGTCAGAGCGCCAGGAGTATATCAGAGGCATCAGACGCCATTTTCTTCAGTTTTTCTTGCTCCAGATGTCAGGTGCCCCTAATAGGTAGGCAAAAAAAAAAAAAATATATATATATATATATATATATATATATATATATATATATATATATATACACACACATAAAGCTATATGGAAACAATAAAACAAAACCTTTAGGCACAAGCAAATACACCACAGAGGTAGTATAGAACAGAGTGGTAGAGATAAGTTCAGCTAGTTCAGAGGGGATGGAGGGAGGGTAACCTGGACTACAGCAGGGTATACACTCGAACATCTACATTTATGGTAGGTACAAAACTGTACTATGTTCATCGTGTTACCCTGCTGCAGTCATCACATTTGGGTAGAATCCCAAAGCTAAGGATGGCAGGTGGAGTCAAACAGGGTTAGAGGAGGCTAGAAGGCCCTGCAAAACTGCAGTGGCGAAGCCAGCTCTAGTCTTAGTAAAGTGGTAATGTTTGGTGAAGGTGTATACTGAACTCCAAGTTGCAGCTTCCAAAATATCCTTGGTTGGCACCCCCCTGAGGAAGGCTGTAGATGTAGCTGCTGCCCTGGTAGAGTGGGGCCTTATGGTAGCAGGAACTGGTTTTCCATGGTGGGTGTAGCAAAAACGTATGCAATGTCCTATCCATTTGGAAATGGTTTGTTTTGAGATAGCCTTTCCTTGTGATGCTGTAGCATAGGATACAAAAAGCTGGTCAGATTTTCTGAAAACCTTAGTTTTATCCAAGTAGTAACGTAGCTGCCTGTGAATGTCCAAGGAATGCAGGAGTCTTTCTCCTTTGTTCTGTGGATTTGGAAAGAAGGTGGGTAAATGGATGGTTTGATTTAGAGCCACACTGGATACCACCTTAGGCATAAAGGAGGGGTTAGTTCATAGAGAAACTCTGTCTTGATGAAAAATGAGGAAAGGCTCTACTACCATTAGTGCCTGAAGCTCTGAAACTCTTCTAGCTGAAGTGATCGCTAGCAGCAGGGCAGTATTCCATGATATAAACTTTAAGTCAGCTGAGAAAGCTGGCTCAAAAGGAGGTAGCGTGAGTTTTTCCAGAACAAAGTTGAGGTCCCAAGTAGGTGTTGGTGCTCTCCTGGGAGGCCTAATGTTCTTGGCCCCTCTGAGAAACTGCCTTAAGAGTGGATGTGAAAATAAGGGAGGATCTGTGTTGTAGTGAGCAGAAATGGCTGAGGCGTGGATTTTAATAGATGAAAAAGAAAGCCCTTTGTGTAACATCTCAGTTAGATATTGCAGAATCTGAGGTTTGTCAGGCTGAAGGATAGTTTGGCCTTTAGCTTGGTTCCAGGCGCAAAACCTTTTCCATTTGTCTGAGTAGGCTTTCCTGGTGCTGGGCCTCCTGGCCTCCAGAATAACTTCCATAACAGCTTGTGAGAGAGGAGCTGGCTGGTTGCTTAGGTGATTTTCCATGCAGCCAATTTTAAGGTTTTGAGCTGGCTGTGTAGAACCTGATTGTCTTGCTGTGTGAGCAGGTGGGTAATTTGTGGGAGGAATCCATGGTGGGCCCTTGGCCATATTCCTTAATAGTGGGTACCAGTGCTGGCGTGGCCAGTCTGGGGCAATGAGTATCATTCGGGGTCTCTCCACCCTGACTTTCAGTAGCACCTTTGTGAGAAGGGGTAGTGGAGGAAAGGCCTATACTGTTAGCATTTTTCAACTGAATGAGAGTGCGTCCACTTTCCAAGCTTGATGGTGAAAAGTCCTTGTGCAAAACTTTGTTAGCGGATAGTTTTGAGGGCTGGCAAACAGGTCTATGTCTGGGAGCCCCCATTTTTGAGTTATCATTGCGAATACTTGTGGATCCAGTTTCCACTCGTGGGGATCCATGATGTTTCTGCTTAGGTCGTCTGCCAATGTGTTCTTTTTTCCTGGCAGGAATTGAGCTTGTAATTGAACTTGGTAAGCCAGTGCTGTGTTCCACAAAGTCATTGCTTGCCTGCATAGAGGGTAGGAGTGTGTACCCCCTTGTTTGTTTATGTACCACATTACTGTGGTGTTGTCTGTCCTTATGATATGCTGTCCTGGATGCAAGAGGTCCTTGAAGGCTGTCAGAGCATTTTGTACAGCTAGTATTTCTTTTTGATTGATGTGCAGATTCCTTTGATCTGCTGTCCATAAGCCTTGAACGCACCGTCCTGCCATGTGTGCCCCCCAGGCATAGTCCGATGCATCTGTTGTCATAGTTTGCCTGGCTGGGGGTAGGGTGAAAGGCTGACCCTTGTTGAGGTGACAAGCCTGTGACACCATTCCTGTTGAAGGCGGGGAATGAGATTTATCATCGTTTCCAAGCTATGGCTGTGTTGAGTCCATACGCTTTTTAGGTACCATTGTAATTTCCTCATATGCAGTTTTGCAAATGGTATTAGTAGTATGCAAGATGCCTTGAAGCCCAAGGCTTGCAGAATTTTTCTTGCAGGGAGTTGGGTCTTTGTTGCCATTGTTCTGAAGTATTGAGTTAATTGTAGCTGTCTGGCGTCAGATAAGCCATCTGGGCCATTGTATTCAAGCTGGCACCCAGGAATGTCATATTTTGTGAGGGCACTAGTTTTGATCTCTTTTCGTTTACTGTGTACCCTAAGCAACTTAGAAGATGTTTTACAAAAGCCACATGTTGTAAGAGAATGTCCTTGCTTTCTGCTTGGATGAGACAGTCGTCCAGGTATGGGTATATTTGAATTCCTCTCTGTCTGCAGTATGCAATTACTGGTGCCAGGCATTTTGTGAAGACCCTGGGCGCAGTAGATAAGCCAAAGGGCAGTGCAGAGAATTTGTAATGGGTTGAACCTGCAATGAAACGGAGGTATCTTCTGCAATTTTGTCTGATAGGGACATGCAGGTATGCCTCCTTGAGGTCCAACGTTACTAGCCAAGCTTTCTTGCCCAACATGGGAAGAAGCTGCTGTAGTGTTAGTATCTTGAATTTGGGTACTTGCAAGAAGGTGTTTAAAATTGAAAGGTCCAGAATGGGTCTCCAAGCATTGTCCTTTCTGGGGACTAGAAAGAGCCTTTAGTAAAATCCTTGGCCTTGCTCCTGTGTAGGTACCAGTTGAATGTCTCTCATGTCCATGAGAGCTGTAATTTGTTTTTGCGCCTCTGCCCATTGATTTTGTGGCAGGTTTGGCATTCCTTTTATCCTTGGCAAGGTGTGGAAATGGAATCTGTATCCGTGTGAGGTAATGTCTAGGACCCATTTGTCCTTTGTGACGATGCGCCAGTTGTATGCAAAAAGTGCAAATTTTCCTCCCAAGGGAGCTGCCAAGAGGGTTTTGCTTGGCAGTTTGAGGTTTAAGTCATTGTGTTTGCCTTCTTTTGGTTTGGGACCTGTCTTCTCCTCCCTTCTGTGTTGTAGTGCCCCATTGGCGAGGTTTGTAAGGGATTTGTGCTTGTCCTCAGCCCCTTGGGCGGCTGTATTTATTTACCCCTCCGTGGTCTGTCAGAAGCTGGAAAGGACCAATTTTTTGTTGGCCAATTTCTGCTGAAGCGTGGGGGCTGCATCTGTAAGAAATCTTTGACCGTCTGCATAGATTTTGCCTTATCCTCCATTTTCTTTAAACCTCCTCTGCTTTAACCCCAAATAAAACATCTTGCTGTAAGGGTGCATCCAGTAACTTTGCATTAACATGATCAGGCAGAGATTGTTCCTTTAACCAAGCATGCCTACGTATAACAGACCCAGTAACAGCTGCTTTAGAGGAAGCTTCCAAGGCATCAAAACCACATTGTAAAGTATGCTTGCCCACCTGTTCAGCTGCATGCAACAGATATTGCATTTCCTTGAATTCGGACTGTTGAGGGTGCGTGCCTATCTTTTGTTTTACTTGAGACATTAGGAATTGCTGGTATTTAAGCATGTGAAATTGACAATTTAGTGCTCTCATAGCTAGAGTAGTTGAGGTGTAAACCTTCTTCCCCCACCTATCTAGTACTCTGGAGTCCCTTTCTGAGGGTACAGGATTTTTAGTCAAAGAAGCCTTAGCCACTTAGGGACCCTGGGAGATTGTCTCTGGATCAGCAGCAGGGCTTTTGTAAAGGAATTTGTGAGAGTCAGGCACTCTATAGTATCTATCTGGTTTGGCTGGAGCAGGAGGCAGAGAATCTGGATTTGGACTAGATTCTAAGAAGACATCATCCACTACATCCAAAACTGGGGGGATAGCAAGCAGTCTGTGCTGGGGGAGTAAAAGAAACTCTCTGAGCCTTTTCTTTGAGTTAGAGTAGTCTTGACCTTCCCAGTGGAAATGTTCCCTCATGGTGTGTAAGGTTTCCCCAAAGGAGTAATCTTCAGGGGGAGAAGCTGAGGGAATGGAGTCTTCAGCATCAGAATCTTCATAAGGGGGGAAGGAGTAATCCTGTTCCTCAGAGGAGCCTGTGGAAGCAGACACCTGATCAGAGGAGGCATAATCCTCCTCTTGTCTAGGCCTTTTGTCGGGGGGGGGTGGGAACCCCTGATCAAAGAAATCAAATCTTCATCCATTTTAAGCATCTGTTTCTTAGGCATAGGGCCTTGACCTGGAGACTGAAGTGTAGGCTTTTTTGGTTTTAGAGGAGTCTTAAGCTTAGCATAAGATTTTATGGTGAGGGTAGTCGGTCTGAAGACACCTTCAAAAACCGAAGGTGTTTCTGCAGCACTGGCTTCCCCTACTGCAATGTCATCGGTAGGGCCTAGGGAAAATGGCTGCGTCAGCATAGACATCTCTGCTGGGGGATCCGATGTGGTGTGGGGATCCAATTCAGCGGTAGCCAGGGGCTGCGTAGGCACCTCACTGAAAACCGGAGAACCGGCTACCAGGCCAGCCGAGGCCTCGGAGTCTGGCTTGGGTCTAGGCTGCCTGTCCTTATCCTTGCATTTTTTATGCACACCGGTAGTCGGTTGCTCCAATGGCATAGTGTAATTAAATTTTCTACCGAAGTAGTGTCGTGCGAAATCAAAGCGACGCTTTATAGTTCGCTTATTGAACCTAACACAAAACTGACAACCAGTGACGTCGTGGTCTGGGCCTAGGCAAGGTATACAAAAATAATGAAAGTCCTTATGAGGTATTTGCTTCCCACAAGAAATGCAATTGTTAACTTTTTCTGACATCGGACTGAGGCAAGAAAAGGTTCCCCAACTGGGTACTTAGCTTTGAAGACTTCGGACTGAAACTCGATTTGAAAAATCTCAGGTGTCAGCCGACCGGCACTTGCGAACTGCTTCTGCTTCGGGCACCGTGCGGCAAGAAAGACTGGGGAAAATGACGGTAGATGCCTCTGATATAGCCCTGGCACTCTGACATCAGGGAAGAAGTGACAGCAACCGACGCCGGACCAAGACTTTGGAATTCGGGCCGACTGCGGGACAGCCTGATGGCAGGATAACCCAAGTGGGATGACTGCAGCAGGGTAACACGATGAACATCTTCAGTCTTTCTGATGAAGTTCTTAGATAATAACAAAAGCATGCTCAGCTATCTGCTCTAGTATTACTTTTTAGTCTTCATTTTTATGTTATGATTTAGCGGAGGAATTTTTTATGTATATATATATATATATATATATATATATATATATATATATATATATATATATATATATATATATATATATATTTATGTGTGCGTGTATATATATATATATATATATATATATATATATATATATACACATACGTGTGTGTGTGTATGTGAGTGCGTGTATATATATATATATATATATATATATATATATATATATGTGTGTGTGTGTGTGTGTGTGTGTGTGTGTGTGTGTATGTGTGTGTGCGCGTGCAATAAAAACCCGTTTAAAGGACAATTTGAACAAATAAAAAACATCATTGACTAGAGAAAAACAGATGAGGCAGGAATGTTTTTTAGTGCTTTCATTCTTAATTGTGCAAGAACTTCATCAGAAATTAAATAAAAAGTAGTGCATGCATAGTATATAAACAGTAAGTGAGAAGCAACAGCCATAAAACTGGAAATAACCTATAGGAGCCCTTTGAATGAAATAATTATTAGTGTCACTAGAAAATAAAATAAACTGGGAGGGACCTAAGTCACCCAGCCCAGAGCAGACTTCAAATTAAAATTTTCATTTAACCCTGAGGCAGCCTTTATATCTGACATAGGCTCAAACAGATATGACAAGAAACAACTGTATAAAAGATCAACCTGCCAAGCATTAGTGTGTGCATGTAGCTACTTAACAAAAAAGCCGTTACAAATAAAAGGTGGAAATAATAACTTTTTACCATAATGATGCTTTCTATACTATCTTTAAATGTTATTGGTCTCACAGATATATACAAAAAAGAAAGAGTAGTGAGCTATATTTAAAAATGTAGAGTACAAATAGCTATGCTACAGAAGTCTCATTTGGAAAGAACTGAACATGTGAATTTGATAAGTAAATATTTCAGGATGGGTATCCAGCAGAATACCTGGGACAAAAGAAAACAGGAGTACTTCTATTAATTGCAAGATTAGGTCCAATAGTGATGAAAAAGATAGTAATGGTAAATTTGTAATGTAAAGGAAATTAAAATAAATTAAATAAGTAAACAGTCTTGATAGAGTTTCAACATTTATTAGATGTCTCATGTGTGGGAGACAAACCAAAGTCAGTAATGTCTCTTCGAACAAACATGTCCAAGTATTTTTATAAGAAAATACAAATAAAAATAACAAAGTGTTATTTATCAGACCACTGCCAGTATCCAACAAAAAGTTTACTACCAAGATCTGTAAATGTAGTTACTTATTAGAACAGTACCAGATATCGGACCTTTTCTGTTAAACCCCTGCCAGTTCGCAGTGCTGTGTTTTGCCAGTATTTCCTCGCCAGTTTGGATTGCCTTCTTTCCAACAGCAGTGACAAAGATGATATAGCAAGGAATTGGATGCCGTTCCATAACAGTAAGTAAGATGGATCAGTTTAAAAAGGCAAATCACTGAGGATTGAAATCATGCAGAAATGCATGCTGACACAACCCTGCTATTCTAGCAACTTTCTAAGTTTATAACAGAAATATTTTAAATCTGGCCCTACTTTTGTGGCTTTTGTCCCCTCTTCATTTTTGGCTTTGTTCAGATTTCTTGTTGTGAGAGGTTGGCTTGTATGGTCCAAATCAAATGCCACTTTTGAAAAAGAAGTGGTGCCAATCCGAGTAAGGAGTCTCCAATTTCTTGCTATATCATCTTTGTCAGTACTGTTGGAAAGAAGGCAGTCTGAAGTGGCGAGGAAAAATGGACAAAACATAGCACTGCGGTTTCTTCTTTTGAAGAGTGTAAACCTTGCCTGTAGATGACTGTCACTGTCGAACTGACACCCGACCCTATGTCATGTGATGAGTGGATGAAGTCTTAAACTCAGAAATCTGTATGTCATTACTTGCGGATTTCAATCCTCAACGATATGCCAAAAAAACACAAACTTTACGACAAACGGATGAGAACCATGAGACAAAACATGGACATCCGGCAAAAATCTGGCCAGCTGATAACTGTTGGGGTTAACCTTACTCTTGTTTGTTTGTTACACGCGTTGGGTAGTGCTGAACCCAAGCATAAACAAATGCAGTACAATAAACAATGACAGACAGTTGCTCAGAAGTCAAACTTCATATGACAGCAGATCACAATCTGCGACCATTACACATCATAGAAACAGTGGTGGAAAATCATAGGTGAGGGTCCGAAAGAGAAGCGGTTTCTTATTTTGACCAGTGTAAACATCCCTATAACTGCCTGTTCTGACTTCATGAAGTCATCCTTGACGCAACAATAATTTAAAGTGCAGAAATGTAACAACCTGATCAAGTAAAAGGTAAAAAAGCAGCTAGAAGAGGGAACAGATCACTTGAAACAACAAAATAACCATGGTTCTTAGGAATAAGGCGAGACGCGTGGCAGGGGTTAAACGGAAAAGTACCCAAATATCTAAAATGAAATAAGTCAATGTCCTATAAATAGGTTAGTTAAAACATCCTTCTCCCAACTCAACATTAGTAATGTTACAATGGTGAAATGTTCTCAGGAATGGACTCTTAAGCAGACTAGCTGATACATTTTAATCTATTCACATGTTCTAGTTATGCAGCAGTTTCAGCAAAACATATAAACATGCGCAGACCATAATATGTACTGAGCAGTTGTTTACTGCTTATCAGAATCTGCTGACATGATAGGTTCATAGGTTTATACTATGAACCTATCTGCCCTAAGGCATTTATAAGCCTAGCCCAAAGTTTTGTGGCTTACGCCACCCCTTATATGAAAAAATACTGTGCCCATTAGTTTGTTGTGCCTCTGTCCAGCAGTGACACAGAGATGATTCCTGGGGTAAACCTACGATCTCCCATCCACAGGTCAAGATTTCTCTTGAACAGAGCCAGCGAGGTGCTCTGCCTCACATGGACCGGGATTTTATTCCACAGCATAGGGAGTCTCTGAGTGATAAATCTATCCCTCCAGCACATCCTATTTATATCCGTGCTAAGGTTTAAGTCGCTTGCTCTAGTGGTTTTGGTGGATTTGGATTTTTTGAGGTGGAGCATGTCCATTAATTCCGGGTTGGACATGGCCTTGTATGTCAGGCACATGTCACCTCTGAGCAGATGGTATGCGACTGAATAGAGCTGGAGTTTCTTCAATCTGGCAACATATGACAGATTTTGGAGTCCCTTTATCCTTTTGGTGAGGAACTTTTGGGGTCTCTCCAATTGCTGCAGATGTCGGGTGAGATACATCCCGAATGGGGCATTGTACTCGATCATTGGTCTGATAAGTGAAGAGTACAGGGGAACAATGACCTCACTAGATCTGGATGTGAATCCCTTCATGATCAGGTGGGCAATGTAGAAGGTCTTTCTAACCACTTTAGCAACGTGAGTGTCAAAAGAAAGGCCACTGTCAACCTGGGTCCCCAGGTCCCTGATAACCTCTTCTGTGCTTAGTGCTTAGTGGATTGCCACCTATATGGTAGCTTGGGGTTACCTTGTTTTTCCCGAAGGGTATTACTATACATTTTTTGGCATTTAACTTCAGGCCATGGCTCTGGCACCAGCTATCTGTTTCCGTGAGTCCCTTCTGAAGGATATCAGTGTCCGATGCACTTTCCACTAAGGCGCCCAGTTTGCAGTCGTCCGCAAACTTTGTCAGCCAAAGTCCTCCCATGTTCGCCTGTACTTCTGAGAAGTAGATGCCGAACAATAGGGGGCCAAGGACCGAGCCCTGTGGGACACCACTTGTGACCGGCTTGGAGTCTGACATAGCGCCAGCAACTCTAACCCTGTGGGTTCTGTCCTTAAGCCAGTTTGCAACCCATCTTGTGACATATGGGTTTACATTTAAGCTGGTAAGTTTTTCTACAATACCCAAGTGGGGTATTGTTTTGAAAGCCTTTGCAAGGTCAAGGTAGGCTGTATGGACTGCCTTTCCCTCATCAATGGCCTTGGTGACTGTTTCGAAGAAGTCGACCAAGTTCAAAAGGCATGATCTGCCCTTGACGAAGCCAAACTGGGTCGGGTCCAATGTCTGCAAGTCCCCTATATCTGTGTTTATGAGCTCCATTATGATACTCTCCATAGCTTTGCAGACTAGACTTGTTAAGCTTATGGGGCGGTAATTACCAGGGTCTGTAGAGGCACCGCCTTTGTGGAGTGGGACCACAGTTGCCATACGCCACTCCTTGGGCACGTATCCTGTGGTAAGGCTGAGATTAAACAGCTGCCTTATGTGCGGGTTTAATTCCTCATTTAGCTTGTGTAGCACACAGCCGGGGACACCATCCGGTCCCATTGATGCTGTGTTTTTAGCTTTAGAGAGAGCAGCTTTCACCTGTGCATTTGAGATGTCTGGGAGGCTACACTCCGCTGGGATAGTTATCTCTCCTTTAGGGGGGGAGAGGGGGGTGAAGTTTGCACTGAACCTGTCTGCCAGTATGTTGGCAATGTCTGTGGGTTCAGTGATTTTTGTATCATTTTGGACTAATTCTGAGTATATCTGGGAGTTTCCACCCAGGTTCCTAACATAGCTGAAACAGGGCTTATGATTGTCCTTTGAATCCATGGCAATTTTTCTCTCAAAATTGGCCTTAGTTGATTTTATGAGTGCTCGTATTTTTTTACTAATAATGATCAGGGGTGACTTCCCTTTTATGGATTTTGTTCTATCACGTAATAGCTTTCTCCTCTTATTGTAAAGTTTGTTAATGGCTGGGGTCCACCAGACTGGATGTTTGCCCTTTGTGGAAAGAGTCTTGGTTTTATTTGGGATTGCCTGATCCATGCAGTCCTGGAGGTGTTCATAGAAGGCATTTGTAAGGGCTTCCAGAGCTTGGGTTGTGGTTTCCACTGGCTCAGGGGCCTTGAAGGATACCACACCAGTCTTGAGTAGTGTGAAGTTTGCTTTAGAGAAGTTCTTCACTGTGGTCTTTTGTTTGGGGTGGGGGCGGGATGTGGATTTCCAGTGAGATTAGTTTATGATCAGATCTCACCAATGAGGGATATACTTCCGGTGTGGAGCATTTTGTCCCCATGTTTGTGATAATGAGATCTAGTACATTTTCTCCTCTCGTGGGAACAGTGACTAGCTGTTCCATGGCATTTGAATTTATGAACTCCAGGAACCGTTGGGCTAGAAAGTTAGGGCTTGAGTAATGTTCCCAGTCTATATTCGCGTAGTTGAAGTCACCCAATATGATGGTGTTTGGAGATACATTTATACCCTCCAGTGTCTTCAGGAAGGCTGTGTGGGGTTCCTGAGTTTGAGAGGGTGGCCTGTAGCATGCTACAATTTGTAGAGCAGTTTTGTCTATGGTTAGTTGCACCTGGATGGTTTCCGAAGCTTTGTGCGTTGCCACCAACCTGGAGGTGTGGGTATCCTTTATGAATATGGATACACTCCCTCCTTTTGTGGTGTGGTCCGGGTTTTGGGGCCGGAACGCATGATATGAGGTAAAACCTAATAGTGCCGGGGTGCTCTCAGGAGCCTTGAACCAGGTTTCAGTTACAGCACAGACATCGACATTCTCCATACTGAGAAGGGCCTCGAGTGCGTGCATTTTGAGATTTAGACTTCAGGCATTGAGCAGCATTACCCTCAGTTTCTTCCCATTTTTGGTTTCTAGGGTGGTAGGTTTAGAATTTGAGCCTTGCCTAAAAAAGGCACTATGGGGGTGGCAAGAGCCTTAGCCAATATCCGGAATCCCAGGGGTGACAGGTGCAAGCCGTCCCTTGCGAAGCAGCATGGCTTGTCAAGCATGTCATCCCAGGCAGACAGACACTGGATCCCCTTTGAATGACATCAGACATTAAGCCAATTGTTAAAGCTGATCATCTTGTCTCTATATTGTGGCATCATTCTTGGTGAAGGAAGGATACTGCTCAGGGTCAGGGTCATACCTGCCTGGGCTACATAATCAGAGAGTTCCTCTATGTCTCTTTTCATGTAGTCCAGGGAGGTACGTCTCAGGTCATTCACACCAGCATGGACAATGACTGTGTCATATTTGTACTTGCCGTGGAGTGACCCGAGTGCTTGTGTTATGTGGCGGATTCTAGCGCCCGATAGGCAGCTTACTGTGACCCTCTCCTTGTTCAGCCTGGTGAGTGGGACATCAGTGTGTCTGACTATGGAGTCACCTATGACAAGTATGTTTGGTGTTGTATTTGGCCTTAAGGGCTGTGACTGCTTTGCACACTGATTTTGTGGTTTATGTGTTGCTTGTGGGGTGTCTTGAGGTAGCAGTTGTTTGGGTGTCTGCTTTGGAGGCCTCTGCTGATTAGGTAAATTTTACTCAGAGCCTCCGAGTATGTCATTGTGTGTTTATGTGTTTGATTCAGTGGTGTGGTAGCATTATGTGAGGCTGGTTTTGTGGTGTGTGTAGTTGCCTTCTCCTCCTGTCTGGTCTTGCCAGTCCTGAGTTGAGAGAGCTCAGCCTCCAGTTTGGCTAAATAGCTGCATCTCTCAAGTATTTGTGTTATGTGGGAGGAGGAGAGGGTTGTCTGTGTACATGAGGCAATTGTAACATTGCCTCAATATTCCCAGATTCACCAACTGGGCAGGAGAGGACGCCAGCATCTGGCCCTTCGACATGCTAGAAAAATTAAGAAGTTAGGTATGAGACTGAATAAGAGAGGACTTAGTAAGGAAGTGGGTACTCCTGGGGGGGTTTCGCAAGTGAGGGACTTTGTATAATATAGAAGTGACAAGTGCTGAGCTTTTTTTTTTTTTTTTTTTTTTTTTTTGGAACAAGTGCTGCGCTTTTTAGTCAAGGGATATACTGTTTAGGTTACTAGTAGAGCAGTTCTAAGGGAAAAAATGAAGAACAGACTTTATGGAGCCAGAAAAAGTTTAACCTTGTTAAACCGGCACTGCCCGATGCTGCTCTAGGGGGCTGGAAAAGGCAGGAAATGACCCAAAATGGCCACTGAACTACAAGTTACTGTCTTAAACCACTCCTCTGAGGACAAACAGGCAGCTCAGTACTCCCCACTCCCACTGGTGAGTAAAGAAACTTCCCCCTGACCAAACAAAGAAAATTGAGAAGTACAGGAACCAAGACAAAGCCCAGGGATCAGCAAAATCTGATCACTGGAACAAACTAGCCAGGAAAGTTAGGAGAACAAGAATATTTTTTGTTTTTTTTCAAATTTTTTTCACAGACAGAACAGAAACACAATAAATGCTTTGCTTTTCGATTAAATGCTATCAAAAGCTAGTACACTTGAGTGTATTAGCCTGTAGTTTAACTTTTAAGCAAACTTAAACTAAGAAGTGCAACCAACAATTAAAGCTTATAAAAACAGGAAAAACAGGTAATACCACAATAAAATAGACAGAAACAGTCGTCGAATAACACAAATGGTCGAAAAATGCAAGAAAAAATACTTAAAATCTGGAAAGTTGCTTTTTCTGTCCTCTGCTGCTCTAGGAACTCTGCTGGATACCACGAGGAGCTGTGCTGAGTTCTGATTAAAAGTTTAGCCATGCACACCGACCACATACTCACGTCCTCTTTTTCTGACATACAGAGTTCATTCTAGACTTTCATCTTATTTATTTTTCCTCCACCACAATCCCCCCTTTGATGTTGTGAAAGCATCACCTTTTAAACATTTTCATTCTTTGCAAATACATTGTCATACATTTTCCCAAAATCTTTAAATACCAATTCAGTTCATATTCCTGACACAAACATTCTTTTTCTTTTAGTGGAACTTCCAACATACAAGTGTTCCATTTGAGAGACTTTTCTTGCAGATACAAGTTTTGTTATAAGCAGTTTAACTAAAAGCAATAATAACAAGGCTGCAAAAACAATGATAAAAACAAACATAATGAACTTTAAAATAGCTCCTTTCCAACCAGAAAATAAATCTGTTAACCACGACCACTGTGAACTATCAGGTTCTTTAGTGTCTAACTCAGATATTCTTTTTTGAATTATGATCAAAGGACTTTGAATTATATTATCAGCATTCAATTTTAACAAGAGCACATGAAAACTATCTTTCATAGATCAAAAATGTTATACATTTTACCAAATCCTTTAAATACTGTCTTTTCATCTTCATTTTATAGGTAGCCTTCATTAGCACATTTAATAAGTGGTACGTTTTAAACCTACTAATGTGTATGTTTTGTAATACAATGTGAGATCGAGATGTAACACAACAGACAACATAGCACTCATTTTTACATTAATTTGATTGACAGACTCACGTGCATTTCGTACACCTATTACATCATGTGAGAAAGTCCTTTATAGCCGTTTGTTCTGAATCATGATGATAAATCTAAGAAGCATCAACTTTTTAAACTGGATTGTTTACAGTTTGTGTATCTCATGGATTATGAATTTTATCTTTAGGCAAAACATCATATGGCTAGAACAACTTTATCCATGTTACAAGTGCATGACCAGTTTGTTGGCAGCCAGGGATAAGATAATTGCCATAAAATAATACTCTTTAAACATAACCATGCCTTTTACTGCAGGTCCACTGTACATTTTCTAGTAACATTACATTTGCTATGTCCAACTTTTACAGTTCCTTTTTTTTAGCAAAGCAAGTATAACCTTTGACAACTACTGAAAGTTTAAGTGCAGCAATTTTACTAAATGTGGTAACATTATGTCAAGAAGATTCTCTGTCTCTGTGTATCACAATTTCTGAATATACTGGCCCCATTTCAGTTTCGGTAGCTGGGAATGGAAACAGAGGAAAACAATTCTCATAAGCAGTAGGAATATTTGCACACACTCAACAGTTGCTAACATTAAAGTCTTAAACTTTTGGGTGCCAGTGTTCTGGTTTCTGTTTTTAATGCTCATTTAAGAAGTTGAACAGTACTTACAGTTTCAGTAGCGATCCAGAAATGCAGGAGCACAAAAGTTTCAGCAGAGATCCAGACAATGCAAGAACAAAAAAAGTATACTAAATGCAATCATTCTAGCAACAATCAGGCAAATATGAAATTGAAATGGGTTAAAAAAATGAGTCTGTTTTGTGATCAATAACTCACGGTTTTCTAAACAGGTTCCAAATGAAATGTTATAACTTGTCCACCATGAGCAATGATTGGTCAATTAACTTAGGGGAAAATGTCCTCCTTAATTGTTGATTCCATTCTAATCAACCATTCCATAACAGAAGGTTATGTTCCCTCAATATGGAAAATATCCCACATCATTCCCCTCCACAAAAGGCACCCCCTCTACTGACCTCTCCAATTACCACCCCATTGCTATCCTCTCCTCTCTCTCTCAAAGATACTTGAAAAATGTATCAACACCCAGGTCTCCAACAACCTCCTAGCTAATAATCTCCTCTCCAAAACCCAACATGGTTTCAGGCCATATCACAGCACTACCTGCGCTCTGCTCTCCTTCACCAACACTATACTTCATCACAAAAACAATGGCCTTTTCTCTACTGCCGTATTTCTAGAACTCTCAAAGGCCTTTGACATGGTATCTCATGAGCTACTACTCTCTACCCTCCCCAACCTCTCCTTCTCACAATCAGCCTGCAACTGGTTCCACAGCTATCTACACGGACGCCAGCAATCAGTAATCTGGGACAATAACCTATCACCTTGCCTCCCAGTTACTCTGAGTTCCCCAAGGGTCGATCCTTGGCCCTCTGCTAGTCTCACTTTTCACTAACAACCTACATACTGCCACCGCACAAGCATCTCTTATACAGTATGCAGATGACTCTGCCACCACTCTACCAGAACTACAACAAATCACTCAGGAATCATTCTCTTCTGTAGAAGGCTGGCTATCCAATGCTCAGCTCCTACTCAACCCAAGTAAGACAAAACTTCTCCTGTTCCAACCTTCCAAAGCCACCCAAAATACCCCCACTTCAACATTCTCGCTAAAGACAATACCATCATTTCTCCATCAGAACACACAAAATTACTCGGTGTGGAAATAGATAACAAACATAGATTTGACACCCACATATCTCTCACAATAAAAAAAAAGTTCACAAGAAACTTGGTGCATTATATCAAAGCTGCCAATTCCTAACCAAGGCGGCTAGAATCTCCATAGCCAATTCCCATCTAATGTCCACCCCATTCTATGCATCCACCATACTTACCAACCTTAGACAGACAGACCTACACAAGCTGGATGCTTGTTACAACAAAATTGCTAAATTTGCCACTGGAACCTCCTACCGCATCCATCATTGTATCTCCCTTAAAGAACTACACTGGCTAGAACTCCCACAACTCCTTCACTTTAATCAACTCACCCTCGCTCATAAACTTATTAACCCACCCCCATAACATCTCTTCCCTTCAAACCCTTCTCCAACCCTATCACTCCACTAGGCCCCTAAGATGAAGCAACAAAAATCAACTCACTCTTATCAAATCCAAAAACTCAGCAGAAGAAGCCATGTTTTCCTGTACCATATCTAAACTTTGGAACAATCTTCCACCTCTATAACTACTCTACATTCCGGCAGCCTTTTCAAGACTGCTCTCAAATTCCACTTAAATTTGCACTGGCTTTGTCCTTGTTCTAATCCAGACTAACACCCCCACCCTCACCCCCCACCTAGACTCTTAATCCAACTATACTACCACCACTACTAACCACAGTCAGAATTAGCTAGTTGTCTTTATATACTTTAAAATCTTGTCTGACAACTTTGTTACTAATATTATAAATGACAAGAAACTATCTTAACTTGCAACATTTACTGTATATACTGTTGATAATCAATATCTTGTTATTGTATTAAAGCAAACAACTTGTAATGTTGTTTACTATTGCTGCAACTTTGTATCTCTATTTATCATGTACATGATGTGGAGCTTTTCTCCCTGGGCATCCGCTGTAAAAGGACCTGCGTCCAGTCGGAATTTCCCGGTAAACAAATGTAAATAAATAAATAAATAAAATAAATTAAATTCTCAGTCCCTCCAATTTGTCATCTGATATGGGTGAAAACAAGTTTGTTGTTTGCTGGTGGGTTGTAGGGAATGTGCTGATCTCTCTCATTTGGTGGGACAGTTCTGATACTGGAGGCATGAATCCAGGTAGTAGATCTGTCAAAGTGAAATACTGTAAGCAAAACCAGTAAATTTGTCTGGAAAATGATGCGACATATGCAAAATAATGTGGTGTATGATTTTTGGATAGATGTGCTGAAGACATCTGGAAATGATAAGACTGCAAAACAGAAACACAATGCTTTAAGTATTGTTTATCGGCTACCTGCAGATCAAGATTTACTGGAAAGGAGGTAGCTGGCATTCTCATAGGAAGACCCATGAGGATTTCATGAGGAGAAAACTTTCTAAGTACACCTGTTGCACTCCTAATGGTAAATAAGACTAAAGATAATGCATCTGGTCATTTAAATCTTGTCTCAGCAGTAAGCTTAGCTAACTTAATTTTTATGGTCTAATTTATTTTCTTTACCATTCCTGAAGCTTGGGATATATGCTGGTACTGAACAGTAGTAATAAAAAAGTTTACAAATCTGTTAAATAATCTGAACAACTATTATAATTCTATTTTTAATGAAAATGATGACTCGGTTCCTGTACATGATGTTAACTTTGTGCAATCAATACAGTGAAACACAACAATGTCTCAATGAATAGACGTATTTTACTGTATTAACTCTGATTGGTTGATGACAATGGTCTGTTTGATAACTGTTATTAATTCTTTTCTGAAACCTCTAAAATAATCTGTAAAAATATACCAGTTAATACCAAAACATATTTAAACCTTGCACATACAAGTAACTATACAAAATCTATCTACACACAAGAAGGTCCCCAATGTTTCTTGATATATTGTGCAGGGACATGTGCAGTTTTATAAATATTATAAGACAAACAAGTATAACAGGTACTTACTAGGTGCTGAATAATTTCAGAAGTGTAAGGTGCATACCAATCAGTTAAAAGCTGTTTCAAGACTGCATTTTTTCCCAGATGGGAAGGCAAATGACAAGCCCGTGCCAAGTGAGGTAGAAGCGCTAAGTTTGGGGAGTGACAACAGCTATCATGGATCCACCTTCTGGAGTTGTCAGCTTGATTCTGAAAAGACAAAATTCTTTGCACAGAAATAAGTACATTATCAATTCAAAAGGCTACAAAAAGGAAGCCTGAATAGGATTTAACAAACAGCCTGTTTTTCTGCACTGTCAAAAAATTTCACTGCAATATGTGTTGTACTTAACCACAACAATATAGCAGGGTAGGAGCAAGGATTCTGATAAATAGTAACAGATTGATTTTTAGCTAGTGTACATGCTTCAGTAATACTGTAGCTACTAAAACAACAATTTGAGCTTAAACTTGCCCATTTAACTATCCAGTCAGTGCAGACAGAAAAATGCTACTACAAGTAGTCGATTTTCTTTCCTGATGTATGATCCATCAACAAATAAAATCAGGTCAGGATTCTGTCATGGAATGTCTTGTACGCCCAGTCTAGGAGGAAGCAAATGGTCAGTAATTAAAAGGCGGTCATGCATTTTTTTCTTCATCCTCATCTGCAGTAGGGAATCCGCAAATAAAGGTTATTGTATTTAAAGTCTGGAAGCAGAAAGATACTGAGTTTTAATGGTTAACAGTAAGGCATGCACAGAATGTGGAACTGCAACAGAAATCAGTGAGTTCTGCTGCCATGAGAACCAGCCTGGTAATTATAACTACAGATCTGAAGCATGGGAAAAGAGCAGCTGCCACTCAATTCAACTTTGTGCTATAATATGCCAAGGTCTGAAACCTTCATTATGCCTTTGGGCTAGTAGTCCTAAAGCTACTTTAACAGTACCATGCTGACTTTGTGTTCAAAAGTGCAGAGACCTGAAAAGCAGCAGAATCTTGTATAGGAGCCACCCATACAAGTACATATGGGGGTGGGGGTGCATTATAGCTACTGGAGGATTATCATCCTCTTTAGAAGTCTCTGCCTTTTTTTAGCCATTTTTAATTTTCTGCCAAAACAGGATAAAGGAGTCCAGGGCAATGCATGGAAACTCTGGCTTTTAACCTCTTTTTCCTGTTGCAACAGTTTTTATTAACATTCTTTTAACCCCCTTAATGCTGACTTATTTTTCTTTTTAAGCACTTCAGTGTACCAAGCATAAAATACTGCCATTTGTTCCCCACTTACTTTGGTTTTCTTTTCTTTAAAAAATACCTTTCAATTTCATTAATTTATACTTATAAGTTTCCATTAAATGGAACTACCCCACCAGAGCAATTCTTAGTAAGCTGAAACCACTTGTTTAAATACTTACAACTTTCTTTACCGTAATTATGATACATAAAATATGCAGGTGTTCCCTTTTCAGGGATTTGATCCTGCTTACTTATCTTTGTTCCCATCTTTTTTTTTTTTTTTTTAACTTACCTTATAGATCCTGGCAATTTACAGGAAAGAAAATAGCCACACACACACCAATGTCCCAACATGCTATGGGATCATGAATTTGAATTAACTCTGCACACACACCTACATCCCAACATGCTGTAGGCTCACGAGTTTGATTTAACTATGCATACACACTTATGTCACAACATGCTGTAGGCTCATGAATTTGATTTAACTCTGCACACACACCTGCATCCCAAGATGCTGTAGGCTCATGATTTTGATTTAACTCTGCACACACACCTTTTTTTTCTCTCTCTGCAGTCATACACTACACAAACAACAAAGACATCAGTCACGTATTAAACCACCACAAAGCAAAAGTAACAAGCAACTCATTCAGCAAACAATAACACCATATACGAAAAATTTATTTTGCCAAAGCCATTTTCCCACCTCTAGCCTAATATGTTTGCACACTCTGAATAGTTAAGTATGTGATCTCTGACCATTCCATGCAAAACAGTGTGGAATTCACAGAAGAACTTTCTGCGCTGGGCCCTTACAATTCATTCCAGGTGGCAAAGGTTCTGCTACATCCTTTTTCAATAATTCTAATAAAGGTTTAATTACTTTTGGATAGTTTGAAATCCATTGTTGTCAATATCCTGCAATCCCAAGAAAAGATTTTAGCTGTTTTAAACTAGTGGGTTGAGGTGCAGTTTGCACAGCTGTAATATGAGATGATAAAATACGTCATACATTTTGTGATATCAAATGTCTTAAGTACTGGACTTTAGGTTTCACAGCTGAAGTTTACTTTCGTTGATTTTAAATCCCACATGTACCATCACCTTAAGCAAAAATATAGTATTAGTTTGGCAATTGGATAGGGATAGAAACCACGAAAAAGTATCACAGTCCTCAGAAAAAACACCAAATAAGAGGCAAGCAGGTGAGATAAAAAGAAGATTCCTTTAATCCATACAAAAACTTGCGTTCTGGTACCTCGGCAATTCGCCTTCAATGGAACACTAACCATGTGCACACATCTTCTTTTTATAGTCTTATCAATTAAGTCATTAAATAATTGTTACAATCATCATTATTCAATTATTATATCAAATGCACTTAAAATATATAGCACTTAAAGTATATAGCGCATTCAACCACAGTTACCTAACATCTTAAATACTGCATACCCACTATAATGTGCTGCTAAATTCCTATAAATACTAATATATATAAAAAAATTCATCTAACTATAATTTCAACATATTTATATAATCAAATAACATTTTTGTATGAAAAAACCCAACTCATTATTTACCAAAAATATATGTTACAATAAATAAATGCATATAACACTTAAATACATTCAAATGTTCAAGTTTCATCAATGTAATATAAACCATTCAAAATTACTCTATTTTATACTACAAGTCCACTCTCTAAATTCATTCCTCTTGGATATAGTGTATGGTAGCCTAAAATCATTCTATGCTCTAACCTATTTAATGCAGTTTTAAAATTCCCTGCACAAAAATGAGGCCTAGCCAATACACTAAATAAGAAACCATCAGTGTTCCCATTATGTACATTAATGAAATGTGAAGCTACTGGACTATCCATATTTCTTCTCCTAATATCCCCTAAGTGTTCCATAATACGCACTTTAACCCTCCTGGTAGTCTATCCGATGTACCATAAAGGCATATTACAATCACATCCTAGAATATACACCACCCCAGATGACAAACAATCAAATTTCTCAAATGCCACATATTTTTTGCCATTTATTTTCATTCCATGCATGTTTTTTACCTTCTCACACACCAAACAATGCCCACAGCAATACATGCCAACATTCACATCACCAGAATGTTCCAATTTTTTGTTCAACAATTCTTTTAAATTGTGATATCTACTGTAAGAAAATGTTATATATCTAGGAAACAAATGGCCTACATTTAGGTCATCACTAACAACATGCCAAAATTCTTTCAGAATTTTTTCCACCTCAATAGAAAAATTAGAAAATCTAGAAAAAAAAAATATCTTATCTTGTGTTGATGCAACCAACGACTGAGGACACTTCCCATAATCTTTACTCCTTCCCAAAACTTTAGTTCTACATAATCTATTCTTAATACCTGAGAGTACCATACCATCATACCCTCTTGATATAAGTCTAGTAAAAATTTCATCACACACTCCTTCCCATAACTCAGGATCCGATGTATTCCTTAAAATTATTTTAAATTCCCCTTCTGGTAGTGCCCTGATCAAATGAGGTGGATGCATGCTGCTGGCATGTAAAAAAATATTCACCGCTGTAGATTTCCTAAATGGGTTATGTTGTATTAGATTGTCTTCCCTAACATAAAATTCCACATCCAAAAACAAAATATTTTGTAATGAACTCTGAGCAATAAATTTTAACCCGCGTGTGTTTTCATTCAAATGTATCATAAACTGTTCAAATAAAGAAATTTCACCCTTACAAATGAAAATAAAATCATCAATGTATCGTTTATAAAAAACAACATTATTCACAAAAAAATCACTTTGATACATAAATTCTTTTTCAACTTCACCCATATATACAACAGCATAGGTGGGTGCAAAAGCTGCACCCATAGCTGTTCCTTTAACCTGTAGAAAAAATTATTTGTTCCATATGAAATAATTATGTGTAAGACTGAATTCTAATAAACACATCAAAAACATGGTATGGGGTCCTTCACCCATCATTTTTTGCATAGCTTCTAATCCCCATCTCTTGTTAATGTTAGTATATAAAGATGAAACATCTACTGTTGCCCAATAATAATTCTTTTTCCATTTAAGCCTACATAGGGCTTGGCATACATCCTGAGCATTTCTTACATGCGAACACACTTTGGGCAAATACTTTTTAAAATGAAAATCCAAAAATTTGTTCACCCTTTCAGCATAGTAGCCTATACCAGAAATTATTGGCCTCTCTGGTGGGCTAGTCAAACTCTTGTGAATTTTGGGAATTATATAAATGTATAGGTGACGAGGTTCCGTGACTGTTAACTTTTTAATGTCCTTACTGGTAAGAAAGCCCAACCTTTCTCCCTTTTCTAATAATTCACTAAGCTCATCAGAATACTGCTTTAGGGGGTTGTGGTTCAACTTAACATATATGTCTTCTTCCAACATAATGTTAACAATGGATTCATATTTCTCAGTGTCCATCACCACCCAATTACCCCTTTATCAGCAGGTTTGATGGTTATCTTGTCTAACTTAGTTCTAAGTTCCTTAAGAGCCATCCATTCAGATTTCTTCAAATTAAATATTTTATTTTTTCTACAAAATTCTTTGTATGCTTTCTCAATACAAGAGCATACAACATGTTCAAATGCGTTAATGGCTAGTGAACATTTAGGAGGAGTAAAGGTGCTGTTATTAGAACACGGAACATCAATATGGCCATAACCCCCCCCCCAAACCATCTGTCACACAAGGGTTAATGTTTTCCCCAAAAACACCTTCATCATGTCTATCATCATATTCATGTAACAGCATGTCATCATAATCATAAATGCTCAAGTTCATTAATTCATCATCTAATATGCCATTATCCTCAACCTGAGGATGTTTCTGACGTTCAGCAAAAAATACTTTTAAATTAAGCTTGCGGACAAATTTTTTAACATCCACTAATAAATCCGCAAGCACAGGCAGTTTGGTAGGTACAAACTTAGTACCTTTAAACAAAACATTGAGAATATCATCAGACAGACAAAACCCAGAGAGGTTTACTACATTCAGATTATTCTCAGTAAATTTCACAATATCAACAGCAGTGTCAACAGAACCATCAGTAACATTTTCAAATTCAATTATATTATTATTGTCCAAAAAAGTCTTAGAGCGAGTCTCACAGCAGTCATCGGCCAAACGCATACAATCAGACAGTACCCTTAATTCCAATGGACATGAAAAACTTACTTTTAGTAACATATATTTTTGGTAAATAATGAGTTGTTTTTTTTTCATACAAAAATGTTATTTGATTATATAAATATGTTGAAATTATAGTTAGATTAATTTATTTATATATATTAGTATTTATAGGAATTTAGCAGCACATTATAGTGGGTATGCAGTATTTAAGATGTTAGGTAACTGTGGTTGAATGTGCTATATACTTTAAGCGCTATATATTTTAAGTGCATTTGATATAATAATTGAATAATGATGATTGTTCATAGGTTCATAGGTTCATAGGTTCATACTAGGCTATCTGCCCGAGGGCATTTACAAGCCTAGCCCATCGTTTTGTGGCTTAGGCCACCCCTTTAGTATGGGGAACTATACCCATTATTTTTCTGTGCCTCTGTCGAGCAGTGACACTGAGGTAATCCCTGGGGTATATCTGCGATCTCCCATCCATTGGTCAAGATTTCTCTTGAACAAGGCCAGCGAGGTGCTCTGCCTCACATGTACCGGGATTTTGTTCCACAGCATAGGGAGTCTTTGGGTGATGAATCTATCCCTCCAGCACGTCCTATTAATAGCCGTGTCAAGGTTTAAGTCTCTTGTGGCTCTGATGGATCTAGATTTTTGAGGTGAAGCATATTCATCAAATCTGGGTTTGACATGGCCTTGTATGTTAGGCAAAGGTCACCTCTGAGCAATGATGGCGACTGAATAGAGCTGGAGTTCTTTCAGTCGGGCAGCATAGGACAGATTTTTGAGACCCTTTATCCTTTTGGTGAGGAACTTTTGTGGCCTCTCCAGCTGCTGCAAGTGTCGGGTCAGATACATTCCGAATGGAGCATTGTACTCAATCATTGGTCTGATGAGTGATGAGTAAAGGGAGACTATGACCTCCTTGATCTAGATGAGAATCCCTTCATGATAAGGTGGGCAATGTAGAAGGTCTTCCTAACTACTTTAGCTACATGGGTGTCGAATGACAGACTACTATCAACCTGGGTCCCCAGGTCCCTGATAACTTCTTCTGTGCTCAGTGGATTGCCACCTATTTGGTAGCTAGGGGTAACCTTGTTTTTCCCGAAGGGTATGACTATGCATTTTTTGGCATTTAACTTTAGGCCGTGGCTCTGGCACCAGTTATCCGTTTCTGTGAGACCCTTCTGAAGGATATCTGTGTCAGATGTGTTTTCTACTATGGCCCAGTTTGCAGTCATCTGCAAACTTTGTCAGCCATAACCCTCCTGTGTTTGCTTGTACTGGAAAAGTAGATGCCAAACAAGAGTGGGCCCAGGACTGAGCCCTGTGGGACACCACTTGTGACAGGCTTTGAGTCTGACATGGCGCCAGCAGCTCTGACCCTGTGGGTTCTGTCACTCAGCCAGTTTGCAACCCATCTTGTGATGTATGGGTTGACATTTAAGCTGATGAGTTTTTCAATGATACCCGAATGGGGTATTGTATCAAGGCCTTAGCCAGATCGAGGTAGGCTGTATGGACTGCCTTTCCTCATCAATGGCTTTGGTGACTGTTTCAAAAAGTCAACCAAGTTTAAAAGGCATGATCTGCCTTTGACAAAGCCAAACTGGGTTGGATCCAAAGTCTGCAAATTCCCTATGTCTTTATTTATGAGGTCCATTATGATCCTCTCCATGGCTTTGCAGATAAGGCTTGTCAAGCTAATGGGCGGTAATTTCCAGGGTCGGTGGAGGCACCGCCTTTGTGAAGTGGTACCACAGTTGCAGTGCGCCACTCCTGATCCAGAGGTAAGACTTTGATTAAACAGCTGTCCTAGCTGTGGGTTTAATTCCTCATTGAGTTCATGGAGCACACAGCCGGGACACCATCAGGTCCCATGGATGCTGTGTTTTTGCTTTGGAGAGAGCAGTTCTCACTTGGGCGCTGGAGATGTTTGGGGGCTGCAATCGTTTGGTATAGATATCTCTCCTTTGGGGAGGGGAGAAGTTTGCACTGAACCTGTCAGCCAGTATGTTGGCAATGTCTGTAGGATCAGTAATCTTCACATCATTTTGAACTAGCTCTGAGCATATCTGGGAGTTTCCTCCCAGGTTTCTAACATAGCTAAAGAAGGCCTTATGATTGTCTTTTGAGTCTTTAGCTATTTTTCTCTCGAAATTTGCTTTGGATGATTTTATGAGAGCTCTTAGTTTTTTACTTATAGTGATCAAGGGTGTCTTACCTTTTAAGGATTTTGCTCTATCTTGTAGTAGCTTCCTCCTTTTGTTGTAGAGTTTGTTTATGGCTGGGGTCCACCAGACCGGATGCTTGCCTTTGGTACAAAGAGTCTTTGTTTTGCTTGGGATTGCCTTATCCATGCAGTCCTGCAGGTGCTGGTAGAAGGCATTTGTAAGTGATTCAGCGGCTTGAGTACTGTTTTCGGGGCCTTAAAGGAGACCACACTAGTCTTTAGAAGTGTGAAGTCGGCTTTTGAGAAGTTCTTTACTGTGGTCTTTTTATTTCAGGTGGGGTGGGATGAGGACCTCCAGCGAGATTAGTTTGTGGTCTGATCTCACCAGTGAGGGGTACACTCCGGTGTTGAACATTGTGCTCCCATGTTCGTGATAATGAGATCAAGTATGTTATCTCCTCTTGTGGGGATGGTGACTAGTTGTTCCATGGCATTTGAGTTTATGAATTCCAGGAACTTTTGGGCTAGGGTGTTTGGGCTTGAGTAGTGTTCCCAGTCTATATTAGGGTAATTGAAGTCACCTAGTATGATGGTGTTTGGTGATACATTTATCCCTCTAGTGTTTTCAGGAAGGACATGTGAGGTTCCTGAGTTTGTGAGGGTGGCCTGTAACATGCTACAATTTGCAGAGCAGTCTTGCCTATGGTTAATTGCACCTGGATGGTCTCCGATGCATCGACCAGTCTTGAGGTGTGGGTGTCCTTGATGAATATGGATACCCCCTCCTTTCTTGGTATTGTCCAGATTTTGGGGCCGGAACGCATGATATGAGGTAAAACCTGATAGCGCGGGTGCTCTCAGGAGCCTTGAACCAGGTTTCTGTCACAGCACAGACATCGATGTTCTCCATACTGAGAAGGGCCTCGCATTTTGAGATTTAGACTTCTGGCATTGAGCAGCATTACCCTTAGTTTTTCCTTTGTGTTCTAGGGTGGTAGGTTTAGAATTTGAGCCTTGCCTAAAAAGGCACTATGGGGTGGCAAGAGCCTTTGCCAAAATCCGGAATCCCAGGGGTGACAGGTGCAAGCAGCGTGGCTTGTCCAGCATGTCATCCCAGGCAGACAGACACTGGATCCCCTTTGAATGACACCAGTGTTTAAGCCAATTGTTAAAGCTGATCATCTTATCTCTGTATTGTGGCATCATTCTTGGTGAAGGTAGGATACTGCTCAAGGTCAGGGTCATACCTGTCTGGGCTACATAATCAGAGAGCTCCTCAATGTCTCTTTTCATGTAGTCCAAGGAGGTGCCTCAGGTCGTTTACACCAGCGTGGACAATGACTGAATCATATTTGTACCTGCTGTTGAGAGACCTGACTGCATGTGGCGGATTCTAGCGCCCGACAGGCAGCTTACTGTGCCCCTCTCCTCACTCAGTCTGGTGACCGGGACGCCAGTGTGTCTATGGAGTCACCAATGACTAGTGTGTCTGGCATTGTGTTTGGCCTTAAGGGCTGTGACTGTTTGACACTCTGACTGTGAGGTCTATGTGTTGCAGGTGTTGTGTTCTGAGGTGGTGGTTGTTTGGGTGTCTGCTTTGGTGGCCTCTGCTGTTTTGGTAGATTTTTGATCAGAGCCTCAGTATGTCTGTGTGTGTTTATGTGTATGATTTGAGGTTGTAATGGTAATATGTGAGACTGGGTCTATAGTGTGTGTGGTAACCTTCTCCTCCTGACTGGTCTTGCCAGTCCTATGTTGAGAGAGCTCAGCCTCCAGTTTGGCCGTAGTTGCATCTCGCATGTATTTGTGTTTTGTGGGAGGAGGAGAGGGTTGTCTGTGTACATGAGGCAATTGTAACATTGCCTCAATATTCCCAGGTTCACCAGCTGAGCAGGAGAGGATACTAGCAACGGAATCCTCGACATGCTAGAAGGAATAGACAAAAACTTTAAAAAGATTCCGGGGACGTGGGTGACCGAGAAATGGGGGTTGCCTTTTGGGGTACTATCTATGACAAGAGTGCCGTATCAAGGAAATAAGTACTGAAGGAGCAAGTGCAACGTTTAACAGACAGAGAATAGTCAACTTGGAGTCAAGTAGAGATGATCTTTTAATTATAGGATACGCTGATTAGATCAGTAGTATAGTTCGAGGAAGGTAGTTTTAAGGGAAAATTTGAAGAGTGGACTTTAGGTAGCGAATAGTTTAAACCTGCTTACCCGCTGCCCTAGTGTGCAACAGTGGCAACTCCAAAAGCGTGCTTTATAGCAGGGGCTGGAAAAGACAGGAAATGACCCAAATTGGCCAACAAACCACAAGTCACTGCCCTAAACCACTCCTCCGAGGACAAATGAAGGAGTTATGGAAATGACCCCTAGTGGCCAATAAAACTACAGTTTCAAGTCAGTAACCACCTCTCCGGGGGCAGGGAAGCTGCTCAATGTTAGTCACTCCCACTGATAAACACAGAGACCCTCCTTCAGCCCAAGCAAAATGGCCTCACAGAAACTTTCAAACAGTTCAGGAACAGCAAGCCTGTAACTGAACTTTTTTAACTCTCAGAAAAGTGGGAAAAAAGCAAGATTTTTTTTTTTGTTTTTGTTTTTGCAGAGATAGCAGAGGTTCACAAGTAATATCAAGTTATAACAGTGCAGTAAATGACCCCACACAAGAGTGCTAGGTCAAGGACAGAAAATATGCAAGTTTTAAGAAAAAACGATTTAAAATTAAGTGCAAACAGGAAATTCAGCAAACAGCTTTTGGTTGTGCTCTAAATACAGCTACTAATACAGAAATCAAGTTTAACAAGCCAGAAAATGCTCAAGCTAGGCAGCTATGCAGAAAAACTTAGCAAATAAACAGAGAAAAATACTTAAAATCTCAAAAGTGGCTCCTTCTTCTCTCAGCTTTTTCCTCTTGGAGGGTGCTTCACCAACAGCCAACAAGCCTGAAAAGACGCTCAAACCACGAGGCAACTAGGTTTTAAGAGAGGAAGATGAAGGAGTTATGGAAATGACCCTAGTGGCCAATAAAACTACAGTTTCAAGTCAGTAACCACCTCTCCGGGGCAGGGAAGCTGCTCAATGTTAGTCACTCCCACTGATAAACACAGAGACCCTCCTTCAGCCCAAGCAAAAATGGCCTCACAGAAACTTTCAAACAGTTCAGGAACAGCAAGCCTGTAACTGAACTTTTTAACTCTCAGAAAAGTGGGAAAAAGCAAGATTTTTTTTGTTTTTGTTTTTACAGAGATAGCAGAGGTTCACAAGTAATATCAAGTTATAACAGTGCAGTAAATGACCCCACACAAGAGTGCTAGGTCAAGGACAGAAAATATGCAAGTTTTAAGAAAAAACGATTTAAAATTAAGTGCAAACAGGAAATTCAGCAAACAGCTTTTGGTTGTGCTCTAAATACAGCTACTAATACAGAAATCAAGTTTAACAAGCCAGAAAATGCTCAAGCTAGGCAGCTATGCAGAAAAACTTAGCAAATAAACAGAGAAAAAATACTTAAAATCTCAAAAGTGGCTCCCTTCTTCTCTCAGCGTTTTTTCCTCTTGGAGGGTGCTTCACCAACAGCCAACAAGCCTGAAAAAAACAATTGTAACAATTGTAACAATTATTTAATGAATTAATTGATAAGAATATAAAAAGAAGATGTGTGCACATGGTTAGTGTTCCATTGAAGGCGAATTGCTGAGGTACCAAAACGCAAGTTTTTGTATGGATTAAAGGAATCTTCTTTTTATCTCACCTGCTTGCCTCTTATTTGGTGTTTTTTCTGAGGATTGTGATACTTTTTCGTGGTTTCTATCAATTGGATAGGGAGGCAGGGCACAGTAACAAATCATTTACGTATTGTACTAAGATAGAATCACAAGAAAGTTTAATGTTATCTAGTTGTCTCCAGCTTTTTAGAAAACCAAGTGGGAGATTTTTTGTAACCTTGAGGTAGACATGTCCAAGTGTACTGTTATCCCTTGTAAGTACAAGCAAACAGATATTGATTATCAGGATTAAGAAGAAAGCAGATTAAATATCTATGACTGACAAACTAGTATACAGCCGAGTATAGTGGCAGGGTTTGGTAATACTACAGAATTTATTGTTCTAAGGTGTTGGACAAATCTGTAAATGTCCTTACCTAGTTTTGTACAGGTAAAAATCAGGGTATTACATAGAGAAGTCGAACTACAACTTTGAAAACTGAAATAAACAAGCTGGACAAACAGATTAAGCTTAGTGTGAGACAAGATCAAGAAAAATTTGAAGAAATTTTATATAAAGATATTGAGCATAATAGGAAACCTTTTTATAGATACATAAGATGTGGAAGGAGTAAAGACACACAAATTGATAAACTGTGTGCAGAATCCAAAATGTATTCTCAGACACAACAGATTATAGATATATTTACAAAATCTATGCGGAGCAGTTTGGCTCCACAAAAGGGGTGATAAGTTGTCCTAGTGACATCCAGGTAACCCAAGATACTGGAATCAAATTAGATTATATTGAAAAAGAACTGCACAAACTGGATCCAAACAAAGCTCAGGGAGGACACAGAATTAATAACAATGACCTGAGAACACTTCAGCAAGAACTTACACTACTATTATATCTATTATTCACTAGGCCATACAAATATGGGTAATTCCTCAAGATTGGAGACATGCTCTTATTAAACCTCTCTTTAAGGGAAAGGGGAGTAGGACAAACCCAGAATCATACAGACCCTTAAGTCTACTTTCATGTTGTGGAAAATTAATGGAGACGGTAATATTGGATAAGTTATTGCCAGAACTGGACAGGTTTGGACTAGAAACCATATATCAGCATGCATATGTTGAAAATAGATATATTACCACCTGTAACATGATGTTCTAGAACAATATAACAGCTATGAATGAAAAATTGTGCTGTGATGTAATTTATATAGATTTAACTTCAGCATTTGACAGAGTCATACATAAAACACTGATCAATAAATTACTACAACTAAGTATTGATGTAATCTTGATAAGCTGGATAGCTGCATGACTTACAAATTGGACATGGCAAGTATCATACAGCAACTGGACAGGTAAAATCCTTGGTTACAGTCAGGGTGTCCCACAGGGCTCTATCCTAGGCCCTTATTCAGATTGTACTTTCTCAGACCTAACTTTCTCATCTGAGGTGTTCTACAGTCTATATGTAGATGACCTGAAATTGGGTAAACTGATTACATGTGTTACATATACGGCATGCCTGCAAAATAACTTGACTAAATTGACCATTTTGGCACAGGAGAATAATATGCTGATAAATACATCAAAAACTAAGCATATGAGATTTGGGTGACATCAACTGAAAGGTGAATATTTAATACAGGACCCAATGATTGAAAATTTAAGGACCTGGGTATATGGGTAGATTCAGCTATGAGTTTTTTTAATCATATCAACCAATTGGTTAATGATAGTTATAGAACTATCGGTTGTATAAAAAGAATTATAAAGTCTAGGAAATTAAAAATAATGAAGTCATTGTTAGTTACATTAGACCCAAATGTGAGTATGGAATAGCAATATGGAAACCCTATAAGAAGACAAGCATGAGTAAACTGGAAAGAGTACAGCGGAAATGTACCAAGGGCATCCATGGATATGAAAATAAGTTATTATGAAAGACTAAAATATCTGAACTTGTACAGCGTCTCTTACAGATATCTAAGAGAAGATCTTATTCAGGTATAAAGGGCATTTAGGAACAACTGGGAATGTTTGGGGCTATCAAAAAGTACTAGAGAATCATCAGACAACCTGTGTAGAAGATTCTATAGGAATGAGAAGTATACTAATTGGTTCTCTGACGGAGTAGCTGATGCATGGAACAGACAACCAAATTACAGTAAAGCAAGTACTAGTTTAGATATTTTTAAGAACAGCCTGGACACTTATGGGAACAAGTGTTTTGGTATATTGGCAAGCTAGAAGGGCATTTATGCCTGTGCTTGAAATATTTGTATGTATGTAGGTTTTTTTGTAGGTATTATGATTCCTTGCATCAGTAAGGCTGAAATGATCAGTCTTATTTCAGACTCTGCTACAGCAGAGAGGGGATATTGAGGCATGGCTGGCAGAGACATTAGATTTTAAAGTTATTTGATCAGGAAGCGCATCTTTAATTAATCTTACGTTGTTTTTATGAGCTGTCCAGATGTGGGATGGTACAGATTCCAAAAGTTTTAATTCACTATTTTAATTACTGTCAGTATTTTTGGAAAAAGTAAAGAGCAATGTTTTTCTCTAAATTATGTGTTCTTAAGCAGAACTGAGTAAGTGGAGATGTGTCAGGAGGATTTAGATGCATGCCATTGGAAGTACAGAATATAGTACACTGTAGTTTGCAAAGCAAATCTCTGCCTAAAATATTTAAAGGTGCCAAAGCACTGACAAGGAAAGGTTGCTTTTAGTTAAGGATCCTATCTGTATAAGGATATTTCTGTTTCTTTATATTTTAAAAGGACTTCTGATACTATTGCAGTATGGATCTAGTGGCATCTGTATCGATCAAAGATGGGACTTTACTATCATTTACTTTAATATCATCAAAAGGACCTCTTTGTTTTAAGGGAAATAGCTGTAATATTTGTTCAAGGCTATCCTATCTACTTTCTTTCCAGGCAGGGGTTTGCCAAGGGTTATTCCAGACAGGCAGCCATTTATCCTCTGGTGAAGCTTATAAATGAACATGGCCCCTAAGTATTCTGGCATATTTTGCAGGATTTGTTGAAGGAAGGGAATCTAAGATAGCCTGAAAGTCCAGTGCAGACCATGGCCATACTACATTTACTGAGGTTTTGGTTTTGCTGTATTGTGTTTTAAGCTTTGCAGTATTCATTTTTTTTTTAATTAATTTTTTATTTTTATTTTTTTCACTTGCCATGCATTTAAAAGCTGACTAGCAGCTTGCAGGTACTTTATTACCTTTTTCTCTTAATCTCTTTTGCAGATTAGCTCAAAAGTCTTTATCAAAGCTTTCCGTAAGGGGAAAAACAAGCTTATCATTGTTTTATGTTAATTTGTTTTCCCTTTATATATATTTATTTGCAACTCTCCCTGCTGCGATGATGAAACATATTTTGCTGGAGTGCCCTGTCTTGTTTCTTTTATAGTACTAGATTTTGCTTCCATTTTTAGAGAAATAAGTAGATTTTTAGAAAGAATTAGATGTTAATTATTCACTTTTACACATAATACCTTTTTGTATTTTATTTGTCTATCTGCATCTATCTGTAACTTGCTAGTTCGTGTCACTGACCTGCATAGTGCAAAGTGGAAGATTGCTTATTTTTTTGCCTGTTTTTATTTCCCTTGCCTCAGCTGCACTATTTTGCCTCATGGGTCAACCCGCTCCATTTGCCCTCACTACATTTGGGCTTACTCTGCTCCTCTACCCTACCCCCATTCTCATCCACCCCCTATTTCATTGCATTTATACTATTCTAGCCACTCCCTTTCCCATAAGCTTCTCCTCCCTCACTTCCTCAACTTCACTTCTCTAACTTTCTCTTCTTGACCTTACTCCTCCCACTAAAATACCCTTTATATTTCCTCTGTTTACCATTCACTCCTACTTCTTCCTACTACCCTACTCCTTCTCTCACACATATTACAACAATTAACCCCAATCCCTTCCTCCCAAAACACATTACTTAACTTGTACTAGACTCCCTCTACTTCACACTTACTCAGCTATATCCCCTACCTTTACCACAATAATCCCATTCTCTGTACAAAACTCAACATTCTCCCCACAAACTTTACCTTATACTATACCCCCAATATCCATTACCACTTCCTACACCATATACTTTCAAAACTTTCATCCTTTCTACTCCATTTCTCTTATACCCTTTCCATCCTCTCCCACTCTGGTGACATCCACCCTAACCATGGGACTACCACCACTCATTCCTGCCTCTCTAAAACTCCTAAATCTCTTCACTTAATGACCTTAAATTTCCAAAGCATTTGCAATAAAACTACAGACCTGCACGCCTGGCTCAGTCAAAATAAAACTGACATCCTTACTGCCACAGAAACCTGGCTGAAACCCACCCTCACTGCCACAGAAACCTGGCTGAAACCCACTATTCAGAATTCAGAGAGTCTCCTTCCAAATTTTGGCATCATTAGGTCAGATAGACTAAAGAAAAAAGGAGGTGGAGTAGCCAGTATTTACCACAACACCCTCAACATAGCTCTATTCAAAGGCCACAAGCCTCAATTCCAAAATGCTGAGATTCTTATCTCCTTCCTCGATATCAACTGCTCCAAAAAACTTTGCATAACTGTCTTATACTTTCCACCTGGTAATAACATTGCTATTTTGGAAGCTATCTTATCCTGGATTTCTTGTACTATAAAAATCCAAACTATAATCCTGGGTGACATGAATATCGATTGGGACTCTATCTCCTCTAAACAACCATCCTCCAGCATTAACTTATTTCACTTTACCCAACGTATTACTACCCCTACAAGGTATAATAACGCAGCCAACACTGGATTCTAGTTTCAGATCCCTCTAAGTTTTCTACCTCAGGCACCATGCCAAATTCATTCAATGACCATCTTCCTGCATATACTATCCGAGCTTGTACATCCTTACCAAAACATCATAACTTCAAGCGAGTTCAAAATCTATCTAAATTTAATCCCGCTATATTTAATAACATCCTGGGGAATATTGACTGGAGTAGCCTCAAATCTCTTCCACTGGATGATCTACTGCTCTACTTTTTTAACAATACTTTTCTATCACTCCTAGATAGACTAGCCCCTTCTAGACCTAAACATATTACAACTAATCATGCCCCTTGGTTATCAGAAGTTACTAAGTAAACTATGAGTAGCAGGGACAATGCATGAAAACTCTGGCTTAAATTCAAAAATATTTATAACCTTATGCACTATAAACAGCTCAGTAAATCAAGCTAAAAACATGTCTCTAAAGACAAGTAGCACTATTTCTAGAACCAGCAAATAGGAAAAATAACCCTAAACAATTCTGATCCTCTGCTAATAATCTCTTGAATCCCAGCACTAAACCTAACCACTGTCCATACCCCAACAAATCCCCTGAATAAATTGCAAGCATTTTTAACTCCTTCTTCATTGACACTATTGCTAATATCACGGCTACTTTTTACCTTCTCCCCCTAATAATTCTATACTCTCCCTATCCTCTATCCCTCCCTTCCCCCCATAATCCTCAACAGAACTCTGCAAGCTCTCCTAATAATTCCCCCTTTGTCTCCCCAACTACGTTCACTTCCCCTATTCATAGCTTTCAACAGGCCCATCAACCTCTTTTCATTCTCTCTCCTGTTCCCAATTCTTTCATTAAAAAAACCTCTCATAAAACTAAAACCATGCTCTTTATCTGCTGACAAAATTCCTGCCAAGTTTCTAAAACTTGCTGCATACTCAGTTGCCTTTCATGTTAACATTCTAATAAACAGATCTATTCAAGAATCATATGTCCCTAGGCTCTGGAAAAAAGCCATTATCCTGCCACTTCACAAAGCCGGCCTCTCCACAGACATCTCTATTTTTCATCCCATAGCTATTCTTTCTTCCTTCTCCAAATTTCTAGAAAAATGTGTGCAAAAACAGCTCCTTGACTTCCTTCTAAAATACAATATTCTCTCTCCTACTCAGCATGGGTTCCCTCCAAGACACAGTACTTCCACTGCATGAATTTCTTTCTTAGACATAGTCAGTAAGGCCCGGGACTCAGGAAACATTGTATCTGCCCTGTTTTTGGACTTATCTTTTTTTTTTTTTGCACTAGAGTCTCTGCCTCTGGAGGATTAGTAAGCAGATATTGGCAAAATCACTAAAACCCCAACTCACAGGGAGTTTCTCTGTACATGCCTGCTTTTTACTGAACATCTAAAGAGAAAATGAGATTTATGCAGTGTCACCTAAGCGCTTATCCTAACCATTGGATTATTTCATAATTTGCTTACTCTACTGTTAAAAGCCACTAAACGGCTTTTAAAAATACACTATATCTGAGTGTGCCTGTTCTTTATTGGGCATTTATCATGCAAAAAGGTTATGCAGCGCTACCTAAGCGCTTACCCTTACCAGCGGATTATTTATAAATCTAAAGCTACTGTTAAAAACAGTAAACGGCTTTATAAAATACACCATTCCTGAGCGTGCCTGCTCTTTATTGAACTTTCTAGTGTATAAAAGGTCCATGTAGCACCACCTAAGCGCTTACCCATACCAGAGGATTAGATAATACTAACTCCACAGTTAAAAGCCAGCAAATGGCAATACACCAATTCTGAGCCTGCCTGTTCTTTATTGATCATTTAAAGCAGAAAAAGGCTAATGCAGTGCCACCTAAGTGCTTACCCTTACCAGTGGATTATTATACAATTCTAACTCCACTCTTAAAAGCCAGTAAACGGCATTAAAAAACACAACATCCACATAGACAATCTTAAAGGACCAGGGCTAAACGTACCCCCCACCAGCAGTGCTGAAAAAGGGGCATATAACTATTTGCATATTAGAGTTTGGTACTGCTGCTACCAAAGAATTAGATTTATATTTACAAACATTGTTATAATTAGTTTAAGACTGCTGCTAAGTAGAGTGGAATTTGTTTTTAACTGCTTTCTTTATTTATACAGATAAAAAAAGGGCACATAACTATTGCATTATAGAGTTTTGCATTGCTGCTACCAAACATTTGGTAATGTTTCACTGCTAACCAGAACTAATGTCCCTGTGAACGACTGTCTAATTTAATGTTTTTAGGTTTTTGGAAATATATACAGGATACTGAAATATTTGTCTCTGGGAATGATTAGTGTTATTCTGAGTATTTATAACTCTGCTTTGTGATATCTCTTGTTTCTCATTTCTACCTTGTCTCTCTTGCCTCCTAAAGTTACCCTACTCATCCTGTGCTTCCAGTGCTAGTCAGCAGGAAGCCAAAGAATCCTCCCAAATACCGGCGGGTCACTTCATTGCATAACTACTCTACAATCCCTCTTTCAAGGAAACCAGTAAAGCATGTCTGCTGAATAATTCCTACAAGAAAGACTTTCTATTTATTGTACCACTAGCACAAGTATTAAAGCCAGTCCGGAGCTAGGACAGCCAGCAGCCTCTACTCCCCTCTCTTCTGTATCTGCACTACCTCTCTCCTCCTACCTGCATAGGTACCCCTCTTGTCTTACACACACTGTTTCTTGCTGTCTACCAACTTACTCCTTCTCATACAAGACTGCAGTACTTGAACTGTCCACTGGGTGGCACCCTTATTTCAGCCATAATCTACTCTTACCCTTTTCTCATGACCAGCTACTTACCCCAATTTCTTCAGCTCAGTAGTCCCCGAAGTCCTATTTAGTCCTCTCTTTTTCCCTCCACTTCTACTGTCCACAGACACCTTTCTAGCCCCTATACTTTTCCAACCTACCACCTGGAATTAGTCCAGCTGATTGTTTTTCGCTAACTGCTTCATTATCTGTTTCTACCTGTTCCGTTCACCCTGCGGCTTCATTATCTGTTTCTACCCGCTCCGTTCACCCTGCGGGCTCACTCCACTCCTCCCTACCCCCAATTCCCACCCATCCCCAGGGGGTCCTACCCTTATACTTACTAAACCACACCTCTTCCTCTTACCATTACTCTCTAACCACACCTCTTCCTCTTTCCATTACTCTCTAAACATACCTCTTGCTCTTACCATTAATCTTCAAACACACGCTTCCTCCTACCTTTACTCTCATAACACGCTCCATTTCTTTCATATCTAACCACTCACCTCTCCCATTTTAATCATACCACACCCTTCTCCCCTCTTTCATCCCCACCCTTTTACTTCTATATTCTACCAACAGATAATCTATACTTATTCATACAATGTTTAAACCACCCACCCCATCTTATGTCCTACTCTTATTCACACACTCACTACTACCTCCTTTAATCTTCACCCATGTACTCACCTCCTTTGAAAACCCACTATGTCCATACTAAACTACCCTAATAAGGAAACCAACTCTCCAATCCCTCCTCTCCTTTTTATCCATAATATAACATCTTCACCTAACTACATACTTCCTAAGTATCACAGAACACTACACATAAAATACAATAATCTATATCCCAGGAAAGGCCTACTTCTACACAGCAATTTCTCTAACCCAAACTATCTAAGTCCACTACTCTCATTAAAGGATGGTGACATCCACCCTAACCCAGGCCCAACAACTACTCCTATCTCTCTCCATAACCACAAACAATCACCTACTCATGCCTCTCTAAACCATCTAACTCCCTCTTAATAGCTCATCTTAATATATGTAGCATTAACAATAAAGTAACTCAACTCCAAGCTCTAACTGAAGTGTATTCCTCTGATATTCTCTGCTTAACAGAAACATGGTTAAAACCTGTAACCAAAGACAATGAAATCATCCCACCTGGATATAATATCATGAGACTAGACAAAGTAACCAAGAAAGGTGGTGGAGTTGCTATTCTATATAAATCTAGCTTACAATTAATCACTTACGACTGTAAACTACCCATAGACTCCAATGCAGAAATTCTCATCTCCAAACTTCATCTTAACAATGCCAAATCCATCTATATTATCTGTATGTATCTACCACCTGGTAACAACACTGCCACCATGGAAAATATACTTTGTTGGCTTTCCTAATACCTGCCCCAAGAAACCATAATCCTCGGCGACACAAACACTGATTGGAACGGCCACTGTAGCAGTCTCCCCACAACCCATATTAACCTATATGGGTATTCTCAAACCATTACTTCACCAGGATAAATAAATCTAACAAGAAAAAAAACTTATTAGACTGGATTCTCATAAACCATTATCCTCACATTTATGAATCTGGAACCCTCCCTGATGATTTAAGGGACCACTTACTTACCGACATCATCAGACATAAAACCAATACTCCTATTCCAACATCTGTTAAAAACATCAGATCTAAAAAGGACTTTAACCCTGAACTATTCCAAATGGAACTAAGAGCTTGCAACTGGTCTCCCTTACAACACCTCTCTTTAGATGAAGCCGTTAATTACTTTAATTCTAACTTCCTTGCCATTCGCAACCACCATGCTCCAACCAGATTAATTAGAATTAAAACCAACTCTGCACCATGGCTGTCAAAAGAAACCAAACACAAAATGAAATTTGGGCAAAATGGAGAAAGACTAAAAACCCTGTAGATCAACAAACCTTTAGACAGCTAAGAAATTATACCAAGAAAGCTATAATTTCCGATAAAAGAAACTACTACCTACAATCTCAACAAGCTAATCAAAACAACCCACAAAAATTTTGGACTAGCATTAACCAACTACTCCATCCAGGTCAATCTACTACTCCAAACCCTCAAAATACTGACCACAAAAATCCAATGCATACAGCCAGTGCTTTCAATACCGTTTTTACTAATGCTATCCAAACACTAGCTAGTCAACTATTGCCTAATAACTTTACTCTACCTTCCTATAAATCAACCTCACCTCCTCTTTTTCATATTCAACCTGTCCCAACAACATATATTCTAACCCTACTACAGAAACTAAAACCATGCTCTCCCTCGGCAGACCAACTACCTGCTGAATTCCTACAACAATCAGCCAAAGCTATTGCTTATCCCATATCCATTCTTATCAATAGAACTATCACCAAAAGTCATATCCCTAGCTTATGGAAAATTTCTCATATTATCCCCCTCCATAAAGGTGGATACTCCACTGAACTCTCCAACTACTGCCCTATTGCCCTTCTCTTTCCTTTGGCAAAGATCATGGAGAAATGCATTCATAGACAATTACTTGACCATCTAACCTAAAATAATTTACTTTCCAACTGTCAACATGGATTCAGACCTTCACATAGCACTACCACTGCCCTCCTTTCCTTCACAGATTGTATCAATAAAAAACGAAACCTTAACAAGCTCTCTTCAGCACTATTTATTGACCTGTCTAAAGCTTTTGACGTGGTAAATCACCAGATTCTCATCAAAATACTTAAATCCATGTCACTAGATACATCTTCCATAAAGTGGTTCCAGTCCTACCTGGATAAAAGACAACAGGCCGTACTATGGCACAAGTCTCTATCTACCCTCCTGCCCATTAACCTTGGTGTCCCTCAAGGGTCCATCTGAGGACCTCTACTTTTTTCCATATTTATTAATGACCTTCATCTTTCCATCCCCCAAGCCACATGCATACAATATGCTGATGACTCCACACTGATATGCTCAGCCACTTCCTCTTCTGAACTTCACTCTCTTACCCACAAAGTATTTAACACAGTTGAACAATGGTTTACACATAGGTGCCTTCTCCTAAACCCCAAAAAGGCCAAACTCCTCCTCTTCTCTCCTACCCAAAAGTCCTCTCCTCTTGATTTCTCAGTCATCTCTACCAATAAAACTATTATATCACCAGACCCAACCACCAAACATCGGGTATCACTATTGACAATAATCTGAACTTTGATATCCATATTAACAATACTATAAAAACTGTCAACAAAAAACTTGGCGCTCTCTATAGGATTAAAACCTTCCTTTTACCTACAGCTAAATCCACTATAGCTCACACTCATCTAATCTCTACACTTCTTTATGCATCAGTCATTTTTACTAAGCCATCTAAAAATAACCTTAGCAAATTGGAAATGTCCTACAATAACACTGCCAGATTTGCTACAGACAACCCATTTAGAACCCACCATTGCATTAATATAAAGCAGCTGGGATGGCTGGAAGTACAAAACCTGATTAAATTCCATCAACTATCTATAGCCCACAACACTCTTTACAAGCCTTCCAAAACTCCTATTCTATCCACACTCATCACCCCCTGCAAAAATCTGAAATCATTAAGGTCTTCTCACAAACTTCTAGTACTTACCTCTAAACCAAACAACAAGGCTGGCGACTCCCTCTTCTCTAATACTGCTGAAAAAGCCTGGAATCTCCTCCCTAATAAACTTTCCTCACTTCCCTCGCTATCACTCTACAAAAATAAATTGAAAGTGTTCCTCAGAACACACTGGATATGCCCCTGTACTAACCCTGACTAGTTATATGTCTCTTCATACTTTGCTCTACCTACCCTTTCCACCCATAAACTGTGATTCCTTCCTTTTGACCACAAGTCTATCTCCCTTTAGAACACCACATAGTGCACCAGTATGCTATATAATGCCTGTACTCAGCACTGACGAATTTACTGTGTTAACCTGTAATATGCATTGTAATTATGATTTTTGTTTAATGTTATAATGTTACCTATTTGTTATGTTGTTGTTTTTCATTGTTCTGTCTTGGAGCTTATCTCCCTGGGCCTCTACTGAAAATGGGACGTGTATCCAGTTAGACTAGCCCGGTCAACAAATGAAAAATAAATAAAAATAAATAAATACACAAATTATCTAAAGCATTTATTTATTTATTTATTTATTTTACATTTGTTAACCGGGGGTGTCTGACTGAGCCGAAAAGGCCCTTTTTCAGCAGAGGCCCGGGGAGAAAAGCTCCACAAAGAAAAATTACAGACACATTTAGTTATTTAGACATGATCAGTATACACACAAATTACAAGAGACATGTTTTTACAGTGGTATGCGGCACAAACAGTTACAGTGGAGAGAACAATCAAAAAAGTATTAATTTTAAAAATAAAGGTAAGTAATAGATTTGTGGTGTATGGCTGAACTTTGGAACGTAGGTAGAATACATACATAGTACACAGGTACAGTACATACATTGTAGATTAGCCAGTGTTTGTGAGTAAGACTGAAAAACTATTATCAATTGCTCTAGATTTAGTATGTATATGTTATCCGCTTTCACTAGCCTGGGGAGCAATCATGGCACTGCCAACTTTGCTCGAGATGTTGCCTGATGAGGTCTTTAAAGGAGGCTTTGGATGATGTGTTTTGAATGCTAGTAGGGACAGAGTTCCATTTTTTAGCCACCAAACTACTATATAGTGCATCTCCAAAGCTATTGTAGCTGTTGGTGACTTCTAGTAGTAGTTTGCTTGATGATCTAAGAGGCCTTTTGGCTGAGTGATGTTGTACTAGGTTTTTGAGGGAAGGACACTTATTATTGGGGAGGTAATTGATAGAATGACAGATGCAGAGCTGATTGTAGGTTAGGAGGTTGGGCAGTTCAAGCGAGTAGAGCTCTCTCAAAGCAGTACAGTGATGAGTTCTATATGAGCAATTTGCAGCAAAGCGGGCAATTCTGTTATAGCAAGCTTCCATTTTGCTTAGTTCAGTTTTGTTGAGATTAGTCAGAATGGGAGATGCATAGAGTAGGGTGGATAGAAGTTGGGAGCGAGCAATGGCTGATCTTGTGTTGCTGGTAAGAAATGGTTTGATACGGTAGAGTGACCCCAGTTTGGCATGTACTTTTTTAATAGTTAAGTTCAGATGACTATCAAATTTTAGGTGGGAGTCTATGGTTATTCCCAATAGCTTAGCCTGTGCCACTGGAGCAATTGGAGTAGCATTTGTGGAGTAGATAGTGAATTGACTGTTAGTGTTTTTGTTAGAACTGGTTATAATCATAAGCTGAGTTTTCTTTGGATTGAGGATAAGTTGGGCTTTGTTAAGGTAGTTTTCAAGGTCAGAGAATGCTAGTTGAGTTGTTTGCAGGAGGGTGGGAATGTTTTGTGCAGCACAGATTAAGGTAGTGTCATCTGCATACTGAATTATAGATGCATGCTGTGTGGAGGTGTGGAGGTCATTTGCGAAGACTGTGAATAGTAGTGGTCCTAAGATAGAACCCTGTGGGACTCCTATAGTTACGGGCAGCTGAGGAGAGAGAATTTTCCCATTTCACAGCTTGGTACCTGTCAGTTAAGTAGCTTTGGAACCGAGTGGAATTAGATAGATGATATTGGTTTAGTTTGTTTAGCAGGATTTGGTGCAAGACTGTGTCAAATGCTTTGGACATATCCAAAAAAAAGAGTTGACACTTGCAGGCCTTCATTTTTGAGACAGTTTACTGTGTCTGTGAAGCAGAGGAGGGCTGTAGTGGTACTATGGGCAGGTCTGAAACCATGCTGAGTAGGTGACAGGATGTTGCAGTCTAGGAGATAGTTTAGCATCTGGGTATGGATGCATTTTTCTAGGATTCTGGCCAGGGGGGAGAGTAAAGCAATGGGTCTGTAGTTATTAAGTTCAGTGGAGGTCCCGCCTTTATGTATGGGTGTAACATAGGATATTTTCCAGAGTTTGGGCACATAGTTTTCAACAATTGATCTGTTTATGAGAGTGGAGACTGGGATAGCAATAGCATCTGCTGTGAGTTTCAAGAAATAGCTGGTGAGTAGGTCGGCTGCTGTTGATGAGGTTTTTAGTTTGGAGAGCATGCTTTTGATTGAAGTGGTGGAAACTGTTTTGAGGGTAAAGCTTGTATTAGTGTTATTTGTGTTGGGGAGATAGTGAGGAAGGAACTGTCCTGTGATACTAAGGATAGAATTGAGTTCACAAAGTGGGAGATGAATTGTGTTTCGATGGGAACTTTAGTGTCAGGGGTGGTTGGTTTGGGGGTAGCCTTTTGGGTGGATTTTAGTAGCTGGTTTACATTTTTCCAAAATTTTTGCGGGTTGTGTTGGTATTTAGTTTGTAATGTTGTGCAAAAATGTACGGCAGTAAATCCAACAAACACACTGCCTCCTCACACAGTAAATTCAGCACTAAAGAAGAATGCCAATATTAAAACCACAGTGTTTAATAAGGTTTAGCGCTTTCACTCGATAACCGAGCTTCCTCAGAACAAAGTAAAAATAAATACATACACTTTAAATAGAGTGTTTTGGCGCCAAATAAGAGCAGTATGTCAATTTGCCCTAAAAGTAACAGAGCATTAATTACAAGATGTTAAAAATGTAATATGAATACAAATGACCTAATAATAACATTACTGAATATTACATAAACTTACTAATATACAATCACAATAAAAACAGTGTATAAGATCAATGTATATACAAAAGGGGCTTTATAGATACGTAGTCATTAATTCCTGGGGGTGAGTTGGCATCAGTGTATACTTGCCACCATAGTTCTCTATATGCTAATAAATTTTTGTAATCACCCCCTCTAGGATTTTGAATAATAGATTCCAGTATCAAAAAACTGAAAGTATGTTCACTTCCATATTGAATAATATGTCTTGACAGTGCATTTTTAGTATCCCTCTTTTTTATACAATACAAGTGTGAGTATATTCGCTAAAAATGCACTGTCAAGACATATTATTCAAGTCTGTTATTGTTCAATCTTAATCCTTTATGATGCAAAAATTAGAGATTGATACTGGAATCTATTATTCAATAGGGACTACTATGATTACAACCACTACTAGTGATGCCAACTCACCATTAAAATGACCACATCTATATATACATGGGAATTAATGACTGTTTATTATACACTGTTATTATGTATAGAGTATTGTTATATTTATTGTATATTATATAGTGTATTTATTTGGTCATTTGTATTATTATTTGTATTTTTGTAACATTTTAATTGTTACTTTTAGGGCAAATTGACATAATTTCTTTACTGCTCTGTTTGCTCTTATATTTAAAGTGTACTTATTTATTTTTTGTTGTTCTTTATTTTGTTCTGATAAAGTGAATTAGCTAAACCTTACGCTAAACCTTATTAAACACTGTGGATTTTATCTAGTGCATTCTTCTTTAGTGCTGAATTTACTGTGTGAGGAGGTAGTGTGTTTGTTTTTTTTATCATTTTTGCATATTGCATTTTTGCTAGCAGTTTAGTTTGTTTTGTGTCCAGCCAGGATTTTTTTTCAGCCTAATGCATTTTTTTGCAGTTTTTGCAGTTTTTTTGTACTTAGTTAGGCTTGACCCCATCTCTCCTATCCTCCTCTCCCAAATTTTCTCTAGCATAGATCTATCTCTTTAATCTCTAATAAATAGTTTAACAGAACACCAACAGAGAACACACTACACTGTTAAATGGCCCATTTCCACCACAGCCCGCACAACCACACAGGAGTAGGAGTGCCCCAAGACTCTATTGTAGGCCATTTTGTTTCTTTATCAACAACCATTCTTCCAATCCTTTATGGTATGCATTCCATTATATATTCTGCTCAGCTCACAACCCAGAAATAATACAGCAATCTACTAAGCCAACTTTGATATATACTCTCTCTAAATCAAAAATCAAAAGTTGATTTCAAATTACCAAAAATACTAGGGGTAACAATTAAAAAAAATCTCAAATATCTTTCATATCATAAACAATATAAGGCACACACACACACAGCTCACACACTTTATAGATCGCTAAAATCTCCTCTCTCTCTCTTCCAAAAAACTCTGGCACTTTCTTCCTCTCACCATTAAGCTGCTATGTGCCCCTTTTTACTAACCAACCTGCAGCTTTCCTGAACAAAAAAACAAAAAACATGTTATATAAGATTTGCTATTGCACAAATAGTTGCCACCCACACACCACTGCACTGCCTTAAAGATCCTTATTATCCATCTATAATCTCTCTAGGCCCTTAAGTTCTGAACACCACGTACTCTCCAGTATTGCTAAAACTTGGAATAGTTTACCTTCATCTATCCATGTACAACAGTGCCTATCTACCTTTAAACACACACACACTCTGATATTACTTAACCTCCTACCTGCATCATAAATGTTTCCCTTATTTCCTTCATACTCCTATTTCGTATTATTTGTATTCTGCTCAGTACTGCATTCCACAATAATTTTATTTTTCTTCTTTTACACTTTGACTTTGAATAATCTCTTTTGTACTAATTATGTTTGTAATAGTTGTATGACATGTTATGTAATCTCTATGAAACACTGTATTTTGTATAATCTTTTTTGCTACCTAGAATTTCCTTTTGTTACTTTTCTTCTGTTGGAACTTTTCTCTCCAGGCCTCCACTGAAAACTTGCTTTATGAGCCCAGTGGACTTTCCTGGTACGTTAATGCCAATAAATGAATAAATAAGTAAGTAAATACATTTGTAAAAAGTCCCACTGTTATGCCTCTAGTCATTCACACCAGTGTGCATAGTTCTTTGTTCTGTAAAACCCACTCTCGTACAGCTAAAAACTACCTCTTGCAAAGTGAATTTTTTGCAAGGAACCCACTCACATGCCCATGGCATGGACTACAGGTCATGCCTCTAATCATTCATACAAATGTGTAGACTTCTTTGTTCTGCAAAACCCACTCTCATTCTGTTAGTTAATATAAAGACAGAGATGAAATAAAAAATCGTACTTTCAAGAGCTTATTCTGTAGGGAAACAAAAATATTGGTGCAGCTTCATGAATTAATATTGTGAAGCAACCAGTAGACAGAAAACTGTCACAGGACCCAGAGTGCTTATCTACAGTACCAACCACTGATCTGCTCAGAATAATCGATCCTATTTGTCAAGGCACCACATGTTAAGGAAATTAAAATGAATTAAGTAAGTAAACAGTCTTGATAGACTTTCAACATTTATTAGATATCACACGTGTGGGAGACAGAACCAAAGTCAGTAATGTCTCCCCGAACAAACATGCCCAGGTATTTTTATGAGAAAATACAAGTGAAATTTAACAAGTATTATTTGTCAGACCACTGATAGTATACAATAAAAAGTTGTTTACTACCATGATCTGTAAATGTAGTTATTCATTAGAACAGTACTAAATATCTAAAATAAAATATGTCAATGTCCTAAAAATAGGTTAGTTAAAACATCCTTCTCCCAACTCAACATTAGTAATGTTACAATCGTGAAATGTTCTCATGAGAAGCTTCAGGAATGCAGTCTTAAGCAGACTAGCTGATACATTTTAATCTGTTCACATGTTCCAGCTATCTAGCAGTTTCTGCAAAATACATAAACATGTGCAGACCATAATATGTATTGAGCAGTTGTTATTTACTGCTTAACAGAATCTGCCTGACATGGTTAAAAGTTTAATCATGCACACTGACCACATACTCACTCCCTCTTTTTCTGACATGCGCAGTTCATTCTAGATTTTCTTCTTATTTATTTTTTCTCCACCACAGTACTACTAAGGAGCTAATGGCAAGAGAGGAGGATTACACTGGCATGTATTTATATTCCACCTAAAACTGCTATAATAGGTTCATAGGTGTGTACTAGGCTAATGGCCCTGGAGCCTTTACAAGCCTAGCCCAAAAGAATTGCCCAGGCACTGTGCCACCCAATGTTAGTTCACAGTGCCCCTATCCAATAGGACAACTGGAATGATCCCTGGAGTGAACTTTCTGTTACCCATCCACTCGTCAAGATTTCTCTTGAAGAGGACCAGCGAGGTGGCCTGCTTAACATGAATGGGAAGCTTATTCCAGAGTATGGGCAGGCAGTCTTTGGGAGATGAACCTGCCCCTCCAGCATGTTCTGTTAATTATGGTAATGAGGTTGTGGTCTCTGGAGTGTGTGGTGTGGAGGGATTGGGATTTCTTTAGGTGTAGCATTTCAAATAGGGCTGGGTTGGACATGGCTTTGTAAGTCAAGCAGAGATCAGCTCTAAGTAGACGATAAGAGACTGAACAGTTGAAGTTTCTTGAGTCTGTTCATGTAAGGATATGTGTTTAAGGTCTAGGATCTTTTTTGTGAGGTACTTTTGTGGCCTCTCCAGGTGTTGTAGGTGTCTGGTCAGGTACATGTTAAACGGGACATTATGTTCATTGGATTAGTCTAAGGAGGGACGACTAGAGAGGGATGATGACCCCTTTCTTTCTGGACGAGAAACCTTTGGTTATAAGATGTGCCACGTAGAAGGATTTTCTGACCACAGTGGCAATGTGGTGGTCGAAGGTGAGGTGGCTGTCGACCTGAGTGCCCAGATTTCTTATGGCCCCTTCAGTGATCAGTGGGCTCCCATCAACATGGTAATTTTTGGGAACTGAGTTTTTTCCAAAGGGGATGATAACACAGTTTTTGGTGTTAAACTTCAAGCCATGCTTCCAACACCAGTCACTGGTCTCAGACAGGCCCTTTTGTAGGATGTCTGCATCACTTGGGGAGTTGATAATGACTCCTAGCTTGCAGTCATCAGTGAGCTTGGTCAAAGTCCTTCTGTGTTGGCCTGGACTTCTGTGAAGTAGATTCCAAACAGGAGAGGGCCCAGGACTGAGCCTTATGGGAGTCCACTCATGACTGGTCGACAGTCTGACTTGGAATCCGCAACTTTCACTGTGTGGGTCCTGTCTGTGAGCCAATTTGCAACCCACCTAGTGATGTAAGGATTGATGCCTAGTTTGGCGAGTTTATCAATGATACCCAAGTGGGGAATGGTATCAAAGGTCTTGGCCAGGTCGAGGTAGGCTGTATGCACTGCTTTACCCTCATCCACAGCCTTGGTGACTGCCTTGAAGAAGTCAACTAGGTTCAGCAGGCAGGATCTCCCCTTGACAAAGCCAAACTGTGTGGGGTCAAGAGTTTGGAAGTTGCCTATATGTTTGTTAAGCAGGTCCATGATGATGCACTGCATAGCTTTGCATACCATACTCATCAGGCTAATGGGGTGATAGTTCCCAGGGTCTGTAGTTTCTCCCCCTTTATGGAGCTGAATGACTATACCAGTGTGCCATTCGTTAGGGACACAGCCTGAGGTAAGGCTGTGATTGAACAGGGCACACATATATGATGCCAGTTTGTTTTGTAGCTCATGTAGGACACAGCCAGGGATATTACCAAGTCCAATGGATGCTGTATTCTTGGCTTTGGATAATGCAGCTTTTACCTGTGCACAGAAATGGTGGGTACCAGACTTTCTTCTGGTATTGTGATAGGGCCCGGGGGGAGGAGTAAAGTTGGCACTGAATCTGTCGGCCAGTATGTTGGCTATATCTGTTGGCTCAGTATACGAGGTGCCATTTTGCAATAACTCAGAGCAAATCTGGGTATTGCCTTTGAGGTTTTTGATACAGCTTTAGAAGGCTTTGTGTTTGTTTTTGGTGCCAACTGCAATTCTGCCTTAATAGCTGGCTTTACAGGATTTGATAAGGGATCTCAGCTTTTTGTTGAGACTGATAAGGGAGGTTTTCCAGTCTCATGACTTCATTTATTTTTCTGCAACAGTTTTTTCCTTCTGTTGTAGAGTTTATTGATGGCTGGGAACCACCAGAATGGCTTCCTTTTTTTGGAGGAGAGCATTTTAGTTCTATTTGGTAGGGCAAGGTCCATGCATTTGTGTACATGCTCGTACAGTGCATTGGTGTATGATTCGGCAGTCATGCAGCTATTTTCCATTGACATGGGTGCTGAGAAGTTAGCCACCTCTGTTTTTAGGAGCCCAAAGTCAGCTTTAGAGAAGTTTTTCAAGGTGGTCACCTTAGTGTGTAGGTGAGATGGAGATTTCCATGGTAATCAGTTTGTGATCAGACTTAACCAGAGAGGAATTGACTATAGTTAGGGAGCAATGGTCTCCCATGTAGGTGATATTCAGGTCGAGGATGTTGCTTCCTCTAGTAGGGGTCAGAATGAGCTGGTCCAGGGCATTGGAATTGATACATTCCAGAAAGCATTGGGTCTGTACATTGGTACTTGAATAGTTTTCCCAGTTGATGGAAGGGTAGTTGAAGTGACCCAGTATGAGAGTATTGGGTTGGAACTTTAGATTCCAGGGTGGAATGAGAGTCTAGGGACAGGTTTGGGGCTCTGTAGCAGGCTATGACTTGTATTGCCATCTTACCCAGTGGTAGTTGTACCTGAAGTATCTCGGATGCATTGTATTGGGCTACCAGTCTAGAGGTGTGCATATCCTTTAAGAATATGGAGACACCACCACCTTTGGAGCTTCCAGCCATATTCTGGGGCCAAAAGGTATGGAATGAGTTGTAGCCTGGGAGCGCATGGGTGCTTTCTGCCTCTTTAAACCAGATCTCTGTTACAGCACAGATGTCGACATTCTCCATTTTGAGGACAGCTTCGAGTGGGTGTATCTTGAGATTTAGACTTCTAGCACTGAGCAGCATGCCCCTCAGATTGCTTTTGTTTGTAGATGTTATGGTGGAATTTTGGACTTTGGAACACTGCCTAAAAAAGGCACTATAGGGGTGGGAAGAGCCTTTGCCAGTACCCAGAATCCCAGGGGTGACAGATGCTGTCCGTCTCTGGCAAAGCATCGAGGTCCGTCGATCATGTCATCCCAGGCAGACAGATACTGGATTCCCTTAGAATGACACCAGAAGCTTAGCCAATTGTTGAAATCAATCATTTTCTGCTCATACTGTGGTATCATTCTGGGTGACGGTAGAATACTGCTCAGGGCTAGGGTCATACCTGCCTGGGTCACATAATCCGAGAGTTCCATCACATCTCTTTTCATGTAGTCCAGGGAGGTAAGTCTCAGGTCATTCACACCCACATGGACAATGACCGAGTCATATTTGTACTTGTTGTGGAGTGACCTGAGTGCATGTGTTATGTGGTGGATCCTGGCACCTGATAGACAACTGACTGTCACCTTCTCCTTGTTCACCCTAGTGAGTGGGACATCAGTGTGCCTCACAATTGAGGTCATATGATTAGTACATTGAGCAAAGTGTTTTGCCTTAAGGGCTTTGTTTGAAGGGCACACTGTGGTGGTGAGCTGTGTGTTCTGGGGTTGGTGTTGTGGTGGTTGAGTGCATTTCTGTCTTGGGGGGTCTCTGTTGTTTGGGTAAAATTTTATTGTGAACCTCCGCGAAGGTGAGTGTATGGTTTGTGTTTCTATGTGTGGGTTGTGATGGTTGGTGTTTTGGAGGGCTGTGTGTTCCATGTAGTGAGCTGCAGGCATTGACCTTCTCCTCTTGGCCAGCTAGTCCAGTCTTGGTTGGAGTGTGCACTCCTCCCAGTTTGGTGATAAAAGTGCATCTCTCACAGGTATGAGTGTTGGGAGGTAAGAGGAGGAGGTTGTCTGTGTACATTAGACAGTTGCCACACTGTTTCAGAATGCCCAAGTGCACCAGGTTAGCAGGAGAAAGTACAGGAAATTGCCCTATAATCATACCAGGAGGAGTGGTCATAACTAATAAGTACTGGTGCTATTATTGCGTAGGAACAGCTAGTGCTGATAGCACCTAAGTCTGCTACAATAAATGCTACAAAAGCCTGTTAAAGTGTTAGCCAATTAAGCTAATTGAAGTGCAAGAAGTAAAAGAACAAGCACGTTCTAAGAGGAAAATTGAAGAGCAGACTTTCTGGTACCAGTAATAGTTTACCTCAGCTGAGCACAGCTGCACAGTGAAAATTCTGGGAGATATAATCAATTTTCAACAGGGAATATTACTAATAGGCAGGGAGTGGAGTTTGATTTGCAGCAGTGAATATGTGTCTGGGGGCCCAGAAGGGAAAATATAACAAAGGAGGGTAGATTTTTGTAGAAATTTATGAAAATATTTGGCATGGAAGATGTGAATTCAGTAATAGGAGTTTGGAGTGAATTTCAATAATATTCCCCAAAATACAGAAACTGGGCTACGCTAGACAGAACTAATATTTCACAGGAACATGTGTATTTAATTGAAAGTTTTAATATGTATCCAATAACTATATCATATCACATGCCAATAATAACTAAAATAAAAAATGCTGAGTAATGAAATAAAAATGAGACACTGGCTATTTCCCACCTATCTGTTGAAAAGAGAGGAATTTAAGGAATGGGTAGTGGAAATTAATCAGGAGTTATTAGAGAAGATAAAAATTTCTTCTGAAAATATAGCTAAGGAGTGGGATAAAATTAAAGTGAAGTTTAAAAATAGGGTGGAAATAAAAGAGATATAGTTAGGAAGTAACAATAATTATTTAGAGGGACTGACAAAGGTTAAAGTATTGCAGAACAGGAGTAATCTCACAGAACAAGAGGAGCAGCAATTGCAGAATGCTAAACAGAAAATAAAGGATTACCTCGATAATATGCATAAGTTTAGAAAGATTGCTGTTAAGCAGCTGTTTTTGCTAATAATGCCAGAACACAAAAACTTTTAGCTCACAGAAAATAGAAAGTGTTGTCGCCAAGCTTAGAGAGCCTATAACAAGAGATCCTGTAGAGGTACTAGAAATATTTCAGAAATTTTATGAAAGTCTGTCTAAAGCAGAGAAATATAGAGATCAAGACAATGTACAAATGGAAAAGTTTATGGAAGAAATAAATATGCCTAGGTTAAAGATAGATGAGGCTCAATTACTAACAGTTAGGATAGGAGGAGATGAGATAAAAATAGTGATGTATAACCAATCCATAGGGAGGTCCCCTGGAACAGATGGTATTCCTGTGGAAGTTTGGAAGCTATAGAGGGAAAAACTGATAAAGATCTGGAAAGATTTGTTTAACAGTATTTTAAGAGGAGGAGAAACACCAACATCGTGGAAGAAAGTAGTGGTGGCTGTAATACCTAAAGAGACCCATTTCACTCAAACCATGATTATAAAGTGTTTATGTATATAATGGCTAAAAGAATGACAAAGGGGATGCCAAAATTGACAGATATGGATCAATGTGATTTTGTGGATGGGAGGCAAACATTTAACAACATTAACAGAATATTGCTAATCCAGAGAGAAGCTGAATGTAAGACAATACCACTGTTGTTGGTGGGTCTTGATGCAGAAAAAGCATTTAACAGAGAAAGCTGGGAGTTTATGAGCAGGTCAATAGAAGCATTTGCATTTCCTGATAAAATTATAAGGTTGATTATGAGGATATATGAGGGCTCGGAGGTGAAAATTTAAGTGGGTGGGTTCCTCTCTGTAATTTCAGTTTGAGCGGAGGAACCAGGCAGGATTGTTCTCTCTCCCCTTTGTTATGTGCACTATATTTCGAACCATTGGCAAAGAAAAAGAAAAACAAAACAGAAAAAAAATACATATATATGTATATGTATATATATATACTTGTTTCCAGCCCTTCTAAGCTAGTATAGTCCAGTTTTTAGGTTAGTGCTGAATTCAGGGCTGTGTTACAAATCTCTGTTTGCCCATAACTTACTTGGATAGAAGGAAGTTTCTCTGTTCACCTGTGAGACAGGGGAGCTTTGAGCAGCCTATCTGTCCCTGGAGGAGTGGTTTCACCCCAGAAATTAGTAGTTTACTGGCCATGTTGGGCTAATTTCTCTCTCTTTCATTTCCCTGCTATAAATACAGTATTTGTCTGGTTTTGCGCACTGGGCAGCGCTGGTTAGCTAGGGTAAAACTATTCCCGGCTCCACAAAGTCTCTTCAATTTTTCCTTTGGAACTAGACAAACTTTCAACTTAAGCACTCAAGCCATTCATTTCTCAGCCTGGCACTTGCTCAAAACTTATAGCAAGCACTTGCAAACCCTAGCACTAGACCCTCCTGTACTACGGAAGGACAAGGCTCTCTATTTGACCTTACCAGCCATCCAGTAAAACAGTTCACTGTACCTATCCAGGAATGTCCAAAGGGCAGTTTCAGGTGTACTCTCCAGTCCAACTGGTGAATCTGGGAATTTTGAGGCAATGTTACAACTGCCTCATGTACACAGGCAACCCCCCCTCCTCCTACCATCAAACACTAATACATGCGAGAGATGCAATTATACAGCCAACCCAAGAATGGATCAGACAGTCAAGAGGAGAAGGGAAAAACTTGCATCACACCACCAGTCTCACATAAATACATGAAAACATACTCAGAGGCTCTAAATAAAAATCCACAAAACCAGCAGAAACCTCCAAAGCAAACATCTAAGCAACCTCCACCCCCCCAACACAAACCATGAAACACATACTTCACAAAACCAGTGTACCATGCAATCACAGCCTTTAAGGCAAAATAACATACCCAACATACTAGTAATAGGTGACTCTATAGTCAGGCGCACTGATGTCCCACTCACTAGGCTGAATAAGGAGAAGGTTACTGTTAGCTGCCTGTCGGGTGCCAGGATCCGCCACATAACACAAGAATTCAGGTCACTCCAGAACAAGTACAAATATGACTCTGTTATTGTCCATGTTGGTGTGAATGACCTGAGCCATACCTCCCTGGACTACATGAAAAGAGACATGGAAGAGCTCTCTGATCATGTAGCCCAGGCCGGTATGACCTTGACCGAGTAGCATCCTGCCCTCACCAAGAATGATACCACGGTATAAAGAAGAAATTCTCGATTTCAACAATTGGCTAAGTTTCTGGTGTCATTCAAAGGGGATCCAGTGTCTGTCCGCCTGGGATGACATGCTCGACAAGCCACACTGCTTCGCTAGAGACGGCTTGCACCTGTCACCCTTAGGCTTTCCAATACTGGCCAAGGCTCTTGCCACCCCCCATAGTGTCTTTTTTAGGCAAGGCTCAAAAGACAAACCCACCACCGTAAATAGCACAAGTAACAAAAAACTGAGGGTAATGCTACTCAATGCCAGAAGTCTAAACCTCAAAATGCAGACACTCGAGGCACTCTTTAGTATGGAGAAAAATCGATATATGTGCAGTAACAGAAACCTGGTTTAAGGCTCCAGAAAGCACCCCAGCACTACCAGGCTACAACTCATACCATACATTTCGGCCACAGAACCCAAACCAAAATACCAAAGGCGGGGGCGTATCCATATTCATCAAGGATACCCACACCTCCAGGTTAGTGGCACAGCACGATGCTTCAGAGATCATCCACGTGCAACTAACAATGGGCAAAACTGCAATTCAAATTCACCCACCATGTCCTAAGACCCCCATTCCACGTTTCTGGAAACACTGGGAAACATAAAGGTCCTACCAAACACCCTAATATTGGGTGATTTCAATTACCCATTCATTAACTGGGAGAACTACTCAAGTACTAACTCCCTTGCCCAACATTTCCTAGAATTTATAAACCCAAACGCCCTGGTTCAACTGGTCAACACTCCCACCAGAGGTGACATATTGGACCTGGTCATCACCAACATGGGCGAATGGTGTTCCACACTGGATGGGTCAACCCCTCGCTGGTTAGATCTGACCATAAACAAATCACTTTGGATATCCATATTCCGCCCCCACCCCTGGACAAGAAAACCACCATGAAAAACTTTTCAAAAGCAAACTTTACGTTACTTAAGACCGAGGTTGAAAGATTCAAAGTCCCCATGCTGAAGGATAACGCTGTCCAAGCTGCAAAATCCTTTATTATACCATGAACCCCCCAAAACGTGCACACTGATTGGCCAGCGTGCCCGTTGTAAATCGAGTTATACTAATGGAAAAAGGTCCGTTTAACATAGCGAGACAGCTTTAAAATAAGCAACGGAGATCTCCGTTGCTTATTTTAAAGCTGTCTCGCTATGTTAAACCCATTTAATAGCGAGACAGTGTTTAAAAAGGCAGCGGAGAAAGCAAGATCTCCGTTGCTTTTTAGTGTTCTATGTTAAATGAGTTTAACATAGCGAGACAGTTTTAAAATAAGCAACGGACATCTCCGTTGCTTATTTTAAACTGTCTCGCCATGTTAAACTCATTTAACAAAGCGAAACACTAAAAAAGCAACGGAGATCTTGCTTTCTCCGTGCTTTTGCCCACAGCTCTGATGCACTGCGCAGGCGCAGTACATCAGAACTGCCGGATGCCAGACATCTGCAGAAGGGCAGCAAACAGGCATTATACTATGCCATTATTTAAGAAAAGTAATAGTTTCTTTCTTAAATAATGTCATGTATAATAGCAATAACCACTTCTGGGTGTGGGTAATGCTAAATTTACCCACGGTTGGCTTTGTTTGGTCCCTCGGGACCAAACCACGCCAACCGTGGGTAAATTTAGCATTACCCACACCCAGGCGTGGGTTATTGCTGTACTAATGCATTCTACGGCTACCTACAAGAATGCATGGATCGTGCCATCCCAAGCAAAACCAAGACTCACTCCTCCAAGAAAAGGAAACCAGTCTGGTGGACTCCTGCCATAAACAAGCTATACAATAGGAGGAGGAAACTAGTATAGAAAAGAGTAAAATCCCAAGAAGGGAAGACATCCCTGATCAGTATCAGCAAGAAACTACGATCCCTCGTAGAATCATCCAAGGTGAGCTTTGAAAGAAAAATTGCCAAGGGCTCCAAAGACAAGGACAAAGCATTCTTTAGCTATGTCAAGAATCTAAGTGGCAATGCTCAGATATGCTCGGAGTTAGTGCAGAATGGCACAAAATATGCTGAACCGACCGATATCGCCAACATCCTGGCAGACAGGTTCAGCGCAAACTTCACCCCCCTCTCACCCCCAAAAGGGCCCATAACCATACCAGAAGAATGTAGAGTCTCTGAAATCATAGACAATTAGTTTAAAACAGCCCTCGCCAAAGGCAAAAACACAGCATCAATGGGGCCGGACGGTGTCCCAGGCTGCATCCTACACGAGCTCAAAGACGAACTAACCCCTCACCTAAACACACTGTTCAAACTCAGCCTCTCCACAGGCTACGTACCCATAGAGTGGCGCACAGCAACGGTTATTCCACTCCACAAAGGTGGAGCCACAACAGACCCTAGGGAACTATCGCACTATAAGCCTGACTAGCTTGGTCTGCAAGGCTATGGAGCACATCATCATGGAACTCATTAACAGAGACATTGGGAACCTTCAAACACTGGACCCTACCCAGTTCGGCTTTAAGGGCAGATCATGCCTCCTAAACCTGGTGGACTTCTTTGAGACAGTTACCAAGGCTATAGACGAGGGAAAGGTGATACACCACAGCCTACCTAGACCTCGCTAAGGCCTATGAGACCATTCCCCAGTCTGGTATTATAGACAAGCTCACCAGCCTAAACATAAACCGCTATGTCACAATATGGGTTGCCAACTGGCTCACAGACAGAACCCACATGGTGAGAGTTGTGGGAGCTAGGTCCAACTCTAAACCAGTTACAAGTGGTGTTCCCCAGGGCTCAGTCCTAGGACCCCTCCTGTTCAGCATATACTTCTTAGAGGCACAGGCAAGCACAGGAGGACTATGGCTGACCAAGTTCGCAGACGACTGCAAACTAGGGGCTATAACTGACTCTCCGGCTGACACAGACATCCTCCAAAAGGGTCTCACTGAGATGGATACCTGGTGTCAATATCATGAACTCAAGCTAAATGCCAAAAAGTGCATAGTCATCCCCTTTGGAAAAAACAAAGTACCCACAAACTACCACATAGGTGGTAGTCTCTTAAATACGGAAGATGTAATAAGGGATCTGGGAACCCAAGTAGATAGTAATCTTACCTTTGAAAATCACATTGCCAAAGTGGTTAGAAAATCCTCGCACGGCCACACTAATCACAAAAAGGGTTTGCATCCAGATCAAAAGAGGTCATTGTGCCTGGAAAGACCACAGACGTTCCTCAACAAGAGGATCATTGGCCTCAAACAGATGCCCTATGCAGCTCGACTGAAGAAACTCCAGCTGTACTCTGTTGCATACCGCCTACTCAGAGGTGATCTCTGCCTGACATACAAGGTCATGCCCAACCCAGAATTGATGGACATGCTCCACCTAAAGAAAAGCTTATCCCCTCGAGCCACACGCTCTAGGGATCTAAACCTCACCACAACAATATAGAAGATGTGCTGGAGGGATAGATTTCTGTCCCAGAGACTTCCCATGCTTTGGAACAAGATCCCAATCTAGATTAGGCAGAGCTCCTTGCTAACACTCTTCAAAAGAAACCTTGACGTGTGGATGGGAAACAGAAAGTTTACCTCAGGGATCACTTCAGTGGCTCTGCTGGACAGAGGCACAGGGAACTAATCTAAGGGGGCGGCGAAAGCCAACACATTCTGGCTAGGCTTATAAATGCCTTCGGGCAGATAACCTAGTACCTACCTATCAACCTACAAAATAAGAGGCTCAAATTCAGGGATACAATTGGTAGCCAAGAAAAGCTGGCTCTATTTGCAGACAATATTGTTTTATACCTGTTAAAACCAGAAAAGGACATTTCACTGTTGTGGAACAGTTTGAGGCAATTTCAAATCTTTTTGGGATACAAAATTAAAGAGGCTAAAACAAAAGCAATAGCTGTAAATTATGTACCCACACATGAATTGTCTCAGTAATATCCATATTTTTGGGGACATGATAAAATGAAGTACTTAGGAATATGGATTAAAAGGATTCTAGTGTGGCAGTTAAGGACATGTGTGAAGAGACTAAACAAAAGATTATACAAAAACTGAGAAATTGTAAACTCCATTATATGGGTATGGACAGCAGGATACAAGCAGTTAAAATGTTTTTAGTCCCTTTAGTTTTATCCACAGGTCAGGCATATTTTTATCAGGCAGAGGGGAAGTTGAGGATAGCAATTAATAAAGAGCTGAAGGATTTTAGTTGTGAGGGGAAAATAGCAAGAGTGAAGTGGTATAAGCTGATTCTTCATAGGTTCATAGATAGGTACTAGGCTATTGACCCTAGGGCCTATATAAGCCTAGCCAGAAGGTACCCTGGCTTTCGCTACCCAAGAAAATTATTTTCCTGTGCCACTGTCGAGCAGAGCCACAGAAGTGATCCCCAAGGTGAATTTCCTATCTCCCATTCAATCATCAAGATTTTTCTTGAAGAGTGCTGATGAGGAGCTTTGTTTGATATAGATAGGTAGTTTGTTCCAGAGTTTGGGAAGTCTCTGGGACAGGAATCTATCTCTCTAGCATGTTCTGTTTATTGTGGTGACAATGTTTAGGTTCCTAGAGCATGTAGCTCGGAGGGATTGGGATTTCTTTAAGTGGAGCATGTCCAAATGCTCTGGGTTTGACATAGCTTTGTGTGTTAGGCAGTGATCGCCTCTGAGTAGGTGATATGCGACAGAGTAACGCTGCAGTTTTTTTATCCAGTCTGCGTAGGGCATCTGCTTCAGGCTGGTAATCCTCTTTGTGAGGTATTTCTGCGGCCTTTCCAGTTGTTGTAGATGTCTTGTGAGGTACATACCAAAAGGGGCATTGTACTCTATAATGGGTCTAATGAGTGACGAGTAGATGGGAACAATGACCTCTTTTTTTCCTGGATGAGAAACCTTTTGTGATGAGGTGTGCCATGTAGAAGGATTTCATGACTACTCTGGCAATGTGATTATCAAAGGAGAGACTACTGTCCATCTGTGTCCCAAGGTCTCTCATCACACTTTCGGTATTAAGTAGACTACTGCCTATGTGGTAGTTCATGGGTACAGAGTTTTTACCAAAAGGGATGACAATGCATTTTTTGGCATTGAGCTTGAGACCATGGCTTTGACACCAAGCATCTGTCTCAGCGAGGACCTTTTGTAAGATGTCCACATCTTTTGGAGTTTTGATTATGGCTCCTAGTTTGCAGTCATCTGCGAACTTCGTTAGCCAAAGACCTTCTGTGTTATCCCGTACTTCAAAAAAGTAGATACCAAACAGGAGAGGACCCAGGACTGAACCCTGTGGTACTCCACTTGCTACTGGTCTGAAGTTGGATTTGGAGTCTGCTACTTTCACAGTGTAGGTTCTGTCAGTGAACCAGTTGGCAACCCATCTTGTGGCATAGGGATTTATACCTAGTTTAGTGAGTTTATCTATAATTCCAGAGTGGGGGATGGTGTCGAAAGCCTTGGCGAGATCTAGCTAGGCTGTGTGAACCACCTTACCCTCATCTACGGCTTTGGTAACTGCTTCAATGAAGTCTATCAGGTTTAGGAGACATGATCTGCCTTTTACAAACCCTAACAGGGTGGGGTCCTGATTTTGGAGATTATCAATGTCATTGTTTATAAGTTCCATGATGATACATTCTATAGCCTTGCAGACCAGGCTCATCAGGCTAATGGGGCGGTAGTTTCCGGGGACCGTGGTGGATCCCCCTTTGTGGAGTGGGATAACCATCGCTATGTGTCATTCAGTGGGTACATAGCCTGAGGTGAGGCTATGACTGAACATGGTACTTAGGTGGGGTGCCAGTTCGTTCTGTAGTTCAGGTAGAACACAGCCTGGGATATTGTCAGGTCCCATGGATGCTGTGTTCTTGGCTTTGGAGAGCGTGCTTTTTACCTGTGCAGCCGTGATTACAGGAACTTTGCATTCTTCCGGTATAGAGATGGGGCTTTTAGGGGATGAGAGGGGGTAAAGTTAGCACTGAACCTATCTGCCAGGACTTTGGCAATATCCGTTGGTTGTGTATATTTAATGCCATTGTGCTGTAACTGAGAGCAAATCTGAGTGTTGCCATTGAGATTCTTGACATAGCTATAGAATGCTTTGTGGTTGTCTTTAGAGTCAGTGGCGATTTTGTTTTCGTAACTAGCTTTGGAGGATTTTATGAAGGATCTCAGCTTTTTACTGATGCTGACCAGGGAGTTTCTCCAATCATGGGATTTTACTCTTTTTTGCAACAGTTTCTTTCTTCTGTTCTAGAGTTTGTTTATGGCAGGGGACCACCAGATCGGCTTCCTTTTTTTTGGAGGATAGCATCTTGGTTCTGTTAGGGATTGCATGATCCATGCACTTGTTTAAGTGCTTATAAAGTGCATTTGTGTAGGATTCAGCAGTCATACCTCTATTGTCCGTCAGCATGGGTGTCGTGAAGTTTGCCACTTCTGTGAAGTTGGCTTTGGAGAAATATTTTACGGCGGTTTCCCTAATGGGGGGTTGGGAAGGGATGTGGATGTCTAGGGTGATTAGCTTGCGGTCGGATCTGACTAACAAGGAATTGACCTCTGGTGTGGAGCACCGGTTGCCCATGTTCATAGGTAGGTACTAGGCTATCGGCCCTGGGGCCTATACAAGCCCAGCCAAAAAGGTACCCTGGCTTTTGCCACCCAAGAAAATTATTTTCCTGTGCCACTGTCAAGCAGAGCCACAGCGGTGATCCCCGGGGTGAATTTCCTATTTCCCATCCAATCATCAAGATTTTTCTTGAAGAGTGCTAATGAGGAGCTTTGTTTGATATAGACAGGTAGTTTATTCCAGAATATGGGAAATCTCTGGGACAGGAATCTATTCCTCCGGCATGTTCTGTTTATTGTGGTGACAAGGTTTAGGTCCCTAGAGCGTGTAGCTCGGAGGGATTGGGATTTCTTTAAGTGGAACATGTCCAACAGCTCTGGGTTTGACATAGCTTTGTATGTTAGGCAGAGATCACCTCTGAGTAGGCGATATACGACGGACTAAAGCTGGAGTTTTTTGAGACAGTTTGCGTAGTGCATCTGTTTAAGGCCGGTAAGCCTCTTTGTGAGGTATTTCTGCGGCCTTTCCAGATGTTGTAGATGTCTTGTGAGGTACATATCAAGGGGACGTTGTACTCTAGAACGGGTCTAATGAGTGATGAGTAGACGGGAACAATGACCTCTTTTTTTCTGGATGAGAAACCTTTTGTGATGAGGTGTGCCATGGAGAAGGATTTCCTGACTACTGTGGCGATGTGATTATCAAAGGAGAGACTACTGTCCACCTGTGTCCCAAGGTCTCTTATCACACTTTCGGTGTTAAGTATACTACAGCCTATGTTGTAGTTCATGGGTACAGAGTTTTTACCAAAGGGGATGACAATGCACTTTTTGGCATGGAGCTTGAGGCCATGGCTTTGACACCAGGCATCTGTCTCAGTGAGGCCCTTTTGTAGGATGTCCACGTCGTTAGGAGTTTCGATTACGGCTCCTAGTTTGCAGTCATCTGCGAACTTCATTAGCCAAAGACCTTCTGTGTTAGCCTGTATTTCAGAGAAGTAGATAACAAACAGGAAAGGACCCAGGACTGAACCCTGTGGTACTCCACTTGTCACTGGTCTGAAGTTAGATTTGAAGTCTGCTACTTTCACAGTGTGGGTTCTGTTAGTGAGCCAGTTGGCAACCCATCTTGTGACATAGGGATTTATACCTAGTTTATTGAGTTTATCTATAATTCCAGAGTGGGGGATTGTGCCGAAAGACTTGGCAAGATCTAGATAGGCTGTGTGAACCACCTTACCCTTTGTCTACAGCTTTGGTGACTGCTTCAAAGAAGTCTATCAGGTTTAGGAGACATGATCTGCCTTTTACAAACCCGAACTTGGTGGGGTCCAAAGTTTGGAGATTACCAATGTCTTTGTTTATAAGTTCCATGATGATATGTTCCATGGCCTTTCAGACCAGGCTCGTCAGGCTAATGGGGCGGTAGTTCCCAGGGTCCATGGTGGCTCCCCCTTTGGGGAGTGGGATAACCGTCACTGTGCACCAGTCAGCAGGCACACAGCCTGAGGTGAGGCTATGACTGAACATGGTACTTAGGTGGGGTGCCATTTCATTCTGTGGTTTGTGTAGAACGCAGCCTGGGATGTTGTCTGGTCCCAATGATGCTGTGTTCTTGGCTTTGGAGAGTGTGGTTTTTACCTATGCAGCCGTAATTACAGGAACTTTGCATTCTTTCGGTATAGAGATGGGGTCTTTAGGGGTGAGAGGGGGGTAAAGTCAGCATTGAACCTATCTGCCAGGATGTTGGCAATATCAGTTGGGTCTGTATATTTAGTGCCATTGTGCTGCAACTCAGAGCAGATCTGAGTGTTGCCACTGAGATTCTTGACATAGCTATAGAATGCTTTGTGGTTGTCTTTAGAATCAGTGGCGATTTTGTTTTTGTAACTAGCTTTGGAGGATTTTATTAGGGATCGCAACTTCTTACTGAGGCTGACCAGGGAGCTCCTCCACTCATGGGATTTTACTCTCTTTTGCAACAGTTTCTTCCTTCTGTTGTACATATGGCAGGAGACCACCAGATTGGCTTCCTTTTTTTGGAGGATAGCGTCTTGGTTCTGTTTGGGAAAAGCACGATCCATGCACTCATGTAAGTGCTTATAAAGTGCAATTGTGTAGGATTCAGTAGTCGTAACTGTATTGTCCATCTGCATGGGTGTCATGAAGTTCACCACTTCTGTCTTAAGAAGCATGAAGTTGGCTTTGGAGAAATTTTTACCATGGTTTCCTTAATGGGGGTGATAGCAGGATGTGGATATCTAGGGTAATTAGCTTATGGTCGGATCGGACCAATGAGGTGTTGACTTCAGGTGTGGAACACCAGTCACTCATGTTGGTAATGACTAGATCTAGGATATTGTTGCCCCTGGTGGGGGTGTGGAAAAGTTGATCCAGGGCATTGGAGTTTATGAATTCCAGAAAGCGTTGAGTGAAGAAGTTGGTACATGAGTAGTTTTCGCAGTTAATGGTGGGGTAGTTGAAATCACCCATTATTAGGGTGTTTGGTTGAACCCTAATATTTTCCAGTACATCAAGAAAAGAGAAGTGGGAATCCTGGGGCATGGTGGGTGATCTGTAGCAAGCCCAGAGTTAGTTGCACTTGGATAACCTCGGCTGCATTATGCTGAGCAACTTGCCTGGAGGTGTGGATATCCTTAATGAATATGGACACACCTCTGCCTTTGGTGTTCCGGTCCAGATTACATGGCCGAAAAGTGTGGTATGAGTTATAGCCTGGTAGTGCAGGGTTGCTCTCTGGAGCCTTGAACCAGGTCTCAGTCACTGCACAGATATCGATGTTCTCCATTTTAAGAAGTGCCTCGAGTGAGTGCATTTTGAGATTTAGGCTTCTAGCATTGAGTAGCATCACCCTCAGTTTTTGCTTGCCTTTTCCTGTTACGGTGGTGAATTTGTCATTTGAACTTGCCTAAAAAAGGCACTATAGTGGCAGCAAGAACCTTAGCCAGTATCCGGAATCCCAGGGGTGACAGGTGCAGGCCATCTCTGGCAAAGCATTGTGGTCTGTCGACCATGTCATCCCAGGCAGACAGATACTGGATCCCTTTAGAATGGTACCAGAAGCTTAGCCAATTGTTGAAGTCAATCATTTTGTCCTTGTACTGCGACATCATTCTGGGTGATGGCAGAATGCTACTCAGGGCTAGGGTCATACCTGCCTGGGCTACAAGATCAGACAGCTCCTCCATGTCCCTTTTCATGTAGTCCAGGGAGGTACGTCTCAGGTCGTTCACACCAACATGGACAATGACAGAGTCATATTTGTACTTGTTGTGGAGTGACCCGAGTGAGTGTGTTATGTGGTGGATCCTGGCACCCGACAGGCAGATGACAGTAGCCTTCTCCTTGTTTAGCCTGGTGAGTGGGACATCAGTGTGCCTGACTATAGAGTCACCTATGACTAGTGTGTTGGGTACGTTGTTTTGCCTTATTGGCTGTGGTTGAGTGGCACACTGAGTCTGAGGGCTATGTGTCATTTGGGTTGTGTTGGGGGGTGGAAGTTACTTGTATTTCTGCTTTGGAGGTCTCTGTTGCTTGAGCAGATTATTACTGAGAGCCTCCGCAAATGTTTTTGTGTTTCTATGTGTGGATTTTGGTGGTGTAGATTTAGTGAGACTATGTGATGAGTGTGGTGTGGCGCAAGTGTTTACCTTCTCCTCTTGACTGTCAAGTTCAGTCTTGATTGGAGAGAGATTTACCTCCAGTTTGGCTAGATAAGTGCATCTCTCACAGGTTGTAGTGTTGGGTGGTAGGAGGAGAGGGTTGTCTGTGTACATGAGGCAATTTCTACATTGCCCCAAGATGCCCAGATTCATCAAATAGACAGGAGAGAACACTGGGAGCTGACCCTTGGACATGCCTGAATAAAAAACTATTTTCCTCTAGATGAGTGAGGAAAGTCAGTACAAGAGCTGTTTTTCTCTAAGCAAGTGAGGAATGTAACTACCAAAACTGTTTTCCTCTAGGTAATGAGGAAGGCTGAGTGCTGTAGTAATTAGTAGGTTATTTAGTGCTTACAAATTCTGAACAAGTGCTGATCACGAATAAGCAAATTCAAGTGCTAAAACTAAGAATCTGTATCTGGACTAAACTAGTTACAGGAAAGGGGGAAACTAAGTGCAAATGTGGGCTTTTAAATCAGAAAGTTGAGAGAGATGGAAAAACTGCCCAAACGGCCAGTAACTACAATTTCTGGGCCAGAACCACTCCTTATGTGGTAGATGGGTTACCTAGTGCTTACCACTCCCAATGATAAGCTAGAAGGCTTCCCTCCAACTCAGAAAGCTTGGGGGACTCAGAAGCTTACATACAGTCCTGGATACAGAAAATCTGAATCTGGACTACACTAGCTACAGGAAAGATATTTATATAATATATATATATACATATATATATATATATATATATATATATATATATATATATATATATATATACATATATACAGAAAAGTAGCTAAAACAGCAGTAAAAACAATTCAAATGCAGTGCAAGCTAGCATACTTGAGTATGTACCAATGTTAGACCAAAACAGTTTAAAAAATGTAATTAAATTAAAAATGACTAAAAAAATGTTGGTAATAACCAGGTCTAGAATATTACTGCCCCTGGCTGGGGTATGGATATGGTGAGCCAAGGCATTGGAATTTATGAATTCCAGAAAACGTTGAGCAGAAGAGTTGGTACACAAGTAGTTTTCCTAGTTAATAGTGGGGTAGCTGAAATCGCCCATTATTAGGGTGTTAGGTTGTACCCTAATATTTTCCAGTGTATCAAGACATGAGGAGTGAGAATCTTGGGGCATGGTAGAGGATCTGTAGTAAGCTACAATTTGGATTGTGGTCTTGCTCAGAGTTAGTTGCACTTGGATAATCTCGGATGCATTATGCTGAGCAACTAGCATGGAGGTGTGGATATCCTTAATGAATATGGACACGCCTCCGCCTTTAGTGTTTTGGTCCAGGTTAGGTGGCCAAAAGGTGTGGTATGAATTAAAGCCTGGTCATGCAGGGGTACTCTCTGGAGCTTTGAACCAGGTCTCTGTCACTACACAGATGTCGATGTTCTCCATTTTAAGGAGTGCCTTGAGTGAATGCATTTTGAGAGTTAGACTTATAGCACTGAGTAGCAATACCCTCAGATTCTGCTTGCTTGTACCTGTTAACAGTGGTGAATTTGTCATTTGAACCTTGGCTAAAAAAGGCACTATGGGGTGGCTAGAGTCTTAGCCAGTATCCGGAATCCCAGGGGCGACAGGTGCAGGCCATCTCTGGCAAAGCATCGTGGTTTGTCAGTCATGTTATCCCAGGCAGACAGATACTGGATCCCCTTAGAATGACACCAGAAGCTTAGCCAATTGAAGTCAATCATTTTGTCCTTGTACTGTGGTATCATTCTGAGTGATGGCAGAATGCCACTCAGGGCTAGGGTCATACCTGCCTGGGCTACAAGATCGGACAGCTCCTCCATGTCCCTTTTCATGTAGTCCAGGGAGGTACATCTCAGGTCATTCACACCAACATGGACAATGACAGAATCATATTTGTTCCAATTGAAGAAGGCTGTTTGGGATTACCAGATTTGAAGGGGTATTTCAGAGCTACACAGTTAAGGCTCCTATAGATAGCACAAGCAGAAACCTATAATTCAAAGTGGAAAGAGATGATGGTGTAACACAGGGAAGCTCAAGAAACAAGGAGAGACTGGGATTTTGGATGCAGATCCTTAAGGAGAATAACAATTACCATACAGAATATTATATTCATAAAGTAGAAGAAAGTATTCTAAGAACTAAGCCAACAGGAATGGAGAAAGAAGATTCTGCCAATAGAGATGACAACAATTCGAGATACAGACATTAGGCAAGTGGGGTCTAGAATTTATTGGAAAAACTGGCAAAAGAACCAAGGAGCAAATAATTAGAGAGGGAGAGGTAACAGAATGGGAAGAGGGCAACAATTTATTTGGACTGCAGGCCAGAGATTGCCTTCCCTATCAATGACTGCGAGAGGACAGACCATGACAAAGAAATAGGGGGATCCTAAGTGAAAGACCAGCCCTGGTAGAGTTTTTAGCAGAATCTAGAACAGAAACTGCTATTAAAAAAAGAATAGTTAGTACAGCATACAAAATATTGCATGATAACTATAAGAAGAGAGAGACAAAGAACCAAAGGGGGAGATATATGTATGTCTCCCAGATATGCAACAAAGTCTAGAGTTATGATTTTTGCTTGGAAGTGTTTACATAAGTATTTTATACCCCAAGTAGATTCCAAAGAATTATTCCTCAGGTAGACAGCAAATGTTGGAGGTGTGATGGTGAATAAGGAGGTAATTGGGGACATATTTTCTGAGTGTAACAAGTTGGCAGACTAAAGATTCCCTGCATACTACTCTGTCAGAGATACTGGGTGAGCAAATTGGTGTAACTAAGGAATTTTTTTGAACTATGATACAGAATCAGAATTGCCTAGACATTGTAAGGCCTTGTTGAGTCTAATTACGGTGGCTGCCAAAAAAGCAATTACTTATAGGTTCATAGGTTGGTACTAGGCTATCAGCCCTAGGGCCTATACAAGCCTAGCCATAACAATTCCCTGGCTATTTCTTCCCACATTATTTACTTTCCTGGACCCCTGTCTAGCAGGGCGACTGACATGATCCCTGGGGTGAATTTCCTTTCTCCCATCCAGTCGTCAAGGTTCCTCTTGAAGAGGACCAAAGAGGCACTCTGCTTGACATGTATGGGCAATCTATTCCAGAGTCTGGGGAGTCTCTGGGTCAGGAACCTATCCCTTCAGCATGTTTTGTTTATTGTGATGACAAGGTTTAGATCCCTGGAGCGTGTAGCTCTGAGGGATTGGGATTTCTTTAAGTGTGGCATGTCCAACAGCTCTGGGTTTGACATGGCCTTGTATGTTAAGCAGAGATCGCCTCTGAGTAGATGATATGCGACAGAGTATAGCTGGAGTTTTTTAAGGCGGTCAGCGTAGGGCATCTGCTTTAGACCTGTGATTCTTTTAGTGAGGTATTTCTGAGGCCTTTCCAGTTGTTGCATATGTCTTGAGAGGTACATACCAAATGGGGCGTTGTATTCTATAATGGGTCTAATGAGGGATACAGTGGGACAATGACCTCCTTTTTTCTGGATGAAAAGCCCTTCGTGATGAGGTGTGCCACATAGAAGGATTGCCTGACTGTTGTGGCGATGTGGTTATCGAAGGTGAGACCACTGTCCACCTCTGTCCCTAAGTCTCTTATCACACTTTCTGTGTTTAGTGTACTGCCACCTATATGGTAATTCATGGATACATGTTTTTTCCCAAAGGGGATAACAATACATTTCTTGGCATTGAGCTTGAGCCCATGGCTCTGGCACCAAGCATCTGTTTCTGTAAGGCCCTTTTGTAGGGTATCCACATCATTTGGGGATTCAATAATGGCTCCCAGTTTGCAGTCATCTGCAAACTTTGTTAGCCAGAGTCCCTTAGTGTTGACCTGTACTTCAGAGAAGTAGATGCCAAACAAGAGCGCCCCAGGACTGAACCCTGAGGTACTCCACTTGTCACTTGTCTGGAGCTGGATTTGGAGTCGGCTACTTTTACAGTGTGGGTTCTATCAGTAAGCCATTTAGCAACCCATTGGGTGACATAGGGATTAATGCCCAACTTAGTAAGTTTATCTATGATTCCAGAGTGGGGGATGGTGTCAAAGGCCTTGGCAAGGTCTAGATAGGCTGTGTGGACCACCTTACCCTTGTCCATGGCTCTGGAGACTGATTCAAAGAAGTCAATCAGGTTCAGGAGACAAGATTGGCCCTTCACAAACCCAAACTGGGTGGGGTCCAGTGTTTGAAGGTTGCCAATGTCTTTGTTTATAAAGATTAGAAAATGGAAGTCAAAGTCTAAACCAACTGTACTAGAAGTAGTAAATATAGTAAACAGAAATATGTAATGTTTGACTGCCAATGACTGGATAGATTATAACTGATGTATAAAGTTTACAAAAAAAATATTTCAATATAGTTTGTGATATATAATGTTTGCAACTAAAATTATGTCAATATGGTTTGTTTTCATTTATATAAATGTATAATTGCCTATGTCATAAGTGATAACTTACTAAAGATGTTTCTTGTTAAAAAAATCTAAAAAATGGAGTGACATCTAAAAATCTGCTTCGCAGAAAAATGAAGAGCACTTCTGTGAGAACAAAAGTCACACTAATAGTTACAGGTTATCTATCATGGTGACAGAGATATTAACACTTGTTTGCATAATTATAATTAGTTTTACACATAATCAAATTACTTGTTCAGTTTAAAATTACCATTAGGTCTGTCTGACATATTAATATCACCATTAAGAACAGGAGTGGGTACTGAGTAACTTTTGTATTTTAACTTTTTTGTAACTCTTATAGTAACATACATTTGTTTACAGGTAAATTGGAAAACTGCAGTCTCATAATTTTGCTTCAGGCAAAAGCTGTCCAAGCAGGAACTCTTCAGGTATCAGGAGGTATGAGATTCCACTCAGGCTAGATATGAAAGAGCTAATTACTCCCTATACTGCCACAGAGTGCCATGTAGCTATACAACCTTAGGCAGACACATACCTCTCAATTTCTTAGTTCAAGAAATATGGCCAAAGCCTAAAATAATGCGGGGGGGGGGGGCAAAAATAAGGGCAGATTTTAAATATTGTTCTTATAAACTTAGACATTTGCTAGAACAACAGTATATGTGTTAGCATGCATTTTTTGTAGGACATGAAGTCTGAAACACCAATGTATGTCATTATTTACTGACTTCAGACCTCAACGATTTGCCTGAAAAGCACAAATTTTATGAAGAACAGACCAAAAATATGAGGCAAAAATTAGGACAGTTGAGAGGTATGGGCAGATGTTCAGTGAATTCCAGCCATAGATAATTTGCTAAGCATTGCAGTTTCCAGCATATGCGTCACATGAAACACCTGACATATCTGGGGAAGTTGCAGCTACTGAACCTGTACCATTTATGAGTGAATATGCTCCTTTAAAGATTCAGATTTACTGCTTACTACCTGATTTAGTTATTCTATGCAAAAAAAAATTATAACATTACTAATTTAGAGAACATGATATTAACAACTCCTTCCTCTGAAAATGGCAAAGAATGCACACTGGTAGAAATGAAAGCACTGCAATGTATCTGGTCCTTCCTAGCACAGAACAAATAATGTTGTAAAGCTGTTAAGTTTTCAAAATGAGGCTAGTGTGAACAAAATATTTCTTAAATGTAGTAACCATGAACAACTTTCAGGTCTCCTAACTTTACTAGCAGTACAGAAAATGACCATTCGATGGAGCATGCTTGTTTAGAAAGTAAGGTCTGTTAGTCAAGTTATAGCAAAGTAGTGTATGCTACTACTAAAGGAATACATACTGTCAAGTAACAGCTGAGTGGACAGACAAAGATAAAGCACGCAATATTTTAAGATTTACTTAGAGAACAGAAGGGAATCACTTCACACACATCCTCCAAGCATAGCTCTCAACCTCTTGCCTCCAGATCGGGGACATATCCAGAAATCCATCCATCTTCCCATTTTTGCACATAACAAAGGGAAACTTATTAAAATAGTTGTGCTGTTAACTTGAGAAGCTGACAGAATAAGGCGAATTAACATGCATTCTGAAGTAAAAGAAAGGTTATAACTTGTTAATTATTGTAAAGGGTAATCCACTACCTTTTCTACCAAAATAGCTAGTTTTATGAGGGCTGAGGAAGCATAGCTCTCAAATTAGTACCTCCAGAATCATAAACTTTTTTTAAATATATTAGCACCATTAACAACAGAAGTTGTCAGAATAAGGAATGTGAATTAACATACATTTTCTGAAGTAAAAGAAACCTATAACTCTAGTTACTGGCATTATTTATGGTTTCTCCCCAAACTGCCAACTGTAGGGGGGACCATACATCTCAATCTTGTAGTGCAAGAAATATGAACAAAGCCCAAAAATATGGACACATTTTAAATATTGCTCTTATAAACTTAGAAAGTTGCTAGAAAAACAGGATTTAATGGAAAACTCTGCCTTAGAACTAAAAACAAATCTACTTTTCACCCTGTCTCCATTTTCTGAGTTATCTTAACATCTCAAAATCACTCTGGCTGCTTCTTATAGAATTTTAATGTTTTCTGCAAAATGGCTGTCATTGGGGCTTGACATATCAATATGATCTTATTTTTCTTCATGCCTTTCTCTTTCATATAATTAATTTCAAGTCTGCTTCATATGAGTCATGCTAGACATAAGGAAGTAGTGGTGTATTCCCATTCCATTTACATATAATGGGATGTCAGTCATTGTCATCTTATATACTGTCTGTAACAGGACTGCTGCATTTTTTTTTTGAGTGGCCCTCATTTGTGTGCGTTTCGGGGCTTGTATACTAAACATTTGCTAAATTGCAGGTCTTTGTTCAAAGTATCGTTCTGTAGTCGAAGATAAATTGACAGCACCTCCCCTACACTTTGGTAAATGTGCTGATACTTTACAATAATTACAAAAATAAATATTTTCTGACTTTTCTGTAAATGTCACAGACATCTTTGATACTACATTCAACTCATCTTGAAATGTAAAGTAGTATAAACACCAAACATTTAAAATTTAAAGCTTAGCATTTCAATACTGTAATGTTTGTTTATGTCAAAAGGGTTGACAACTGCCTTTGAACCATTGACTGATCTAATTGTTCTGTTTTGCTATGAAAAGCAAGGCTGCATTGGAAACCGCTATAAATCGGTGTAAGTTCTTTTCCTGTCTGCAATAAACAGTGGAAAATAATTTCACACCTCTGTCTTGTTTACAGTAGCCTGAGCTCCTAACTAAAAATTTATCTGCGTCTATGGTATGTCATGCAGGTGTATACAAACTCCTCTGCAACTTATGAGAGAGGTTAAGGTTAAAAAAAGGGGGGGGGGGTCTTTCCCTTCCTTTGATACCAAAGTGAGGAAATGAAAGTTTTATAAGGTACATGCACAGTCCTGGAATCATTTATTTTATTTTACATTTGTTGACCGGGCTAGTCTGACTGGATACATGTCCATTTTTAGTAGAGGCCCGGGGAGAAAAGCTCCAGAAAAAACATATATATATATATATATATATATATATATATATACATATATATATATAAACATATAAAATATGACATTCAAAATTAGAAAAATGACATTAACAGATTGTTAGATCTTAAAGTTAACAATTTTCAAAAACAGTAGAAAAAGTCAAACATGACAAATAGTAGTCATGACTCACAAGATTAGTAAAAAGGTAAGAAGGTTAGTCTATAGTGAGATGTATGAAACAGGATAATGGATAAATATATTATGTTTTTGAGAGTAACAGATAGTTTAAGGGTAGACAGTTAGTCAGGGTTGGTACAAGAACATAACCAGTGGTTAGTGAAGAAAAGTCTTAGGTTAGCTTTAAATAGTGGGAGAGAGGTCTGGGTAGTTAGGTCATGTGGTAATAGATTGCATATTTTACCAACTGAGTTAGAGAATAGAGAGTCACCAGCTGAGTTTTTTGATAGGGTAGTGTAAATCAGCATTTTGTTAGAGGAGCGTAGATTCTTCAGGTTCTTATATGGCATTATGAGGGTGGAAAGAATTGGGGTGTTATTGTGTTGATGTAGGGCTTTGTAAGCTATTATAAGTTGGTTAAATTGTAGTTGGTGGGGGAGTTCAAGCCAACCTAGTCGTTTTAGGTTCTGACAGTGATGAGTCCTATATGGAGAGTTTTTGGCAAATCTGGCTACATTGTTATATGATTTAGAAAGTTTGTTGAAGTTGTTTTTGGAAAGATTGGTATATATGGGGGAAGCATATAATAGGGTAGAGATTAAGTGGGTTCTAGCTATTGTGGTTCTGGCTTCTAGAGTAAGGAAAGGTTTGATTCTATATAGGGATCCGAGTTTTCTGTTAATAGACTTTATTGTAGTATTTATGTGTGTGTCAAAGTTTAGGTGGTTATCAATAGTAATTCCTAGGAGTTTGGTGGTGGGGACTGGAGAAATGAGGGTACCATTGCTGGATATGAGTGTGAAATGAAGAGGGGTAGACAAGTGGGGGGGTGTGAAGAGCAGAAGTTTAGTTTTTTTTTTGGGTTAAGGAGAAGACAATGGTTAGAGAACCATTCTTCTATTGTATTCTATTCAGCCGAGGGGGTAGTAGTTTTTAATTTTTGGAGTAGGGAGCAGATATAGGAAGTGGGTATAGGTTCCAAGTGGAATAATGGGGGAGGAGTGGAGTTAGGAATGGGGAGTTTAGAGGTGTCAGGGGTTAAATGGTTAGCTAGATTTAGTATAGAGGTAGTAAAGAAAGAGTTAAAAGTCATTTGCTGTTTGTGTTGGGCAATCAGGGTTGGAGCCTAATGGATTAGGTGTGACTGTTTTGCCTGGGGACAGAAGTGTGTCAATAGTAGTCCAAAATTTTTGTGGTTGTTTAAGGGATGATTGTTGTAATTGAATGGAAAAGTTCTTTTTATCCTGTAGGATAGCTCTTTTTGTTACGTTTCTTAGTTGTCTAAAGGTTTGGTGATCTGAACTATTCTTTGTGGAATGCCATTTTGCCCAAGATTTATTTCTGCTATGGATTAGTTTCCTAGTATGATTTGAGAGCCATGGAGCTGGTTTGGTTTTGATTCTTGTAGTGCGAATTGGGGCATGATGGTCCAGGACTGCTAGGAAAGTGTTACTGAAGTGATTAACTGATTCATTTATAGGGAGAGATTTAAGAGGTGACCAGTTACACTGCTTAAGTTCGGTTTGGAACAGATTGGGGTCAAAATGTTTTTGGATCGGGTCGTTCTAATGTTAATTGGGATAGTAAGGTTTGTTTTATAGGGAGACAGACAACCTAAGAGAGTTAGTTTGTAGAAGGTAGAGTTTTCCTGTAGTTAGCATGCATTTTCTGCAGGATATGAAGTATGAAACTCAAATGCACATCATTAGTGAGTTTAATCCTTACACACATTTTTATGAGGAACAGGCCAAAATATGAAGCACAAATCTGGACATTTTCTGAAAATCTGTACAGTTGAGAGGAGACAGCAAATTTTAGAGTTGAAATCAGGAGCAACTGAGAGGTATGCCTCTTAAAGTTAACTCAGTTTTACAGTTGTAACCATACCTCTCAAGTGTACCTCATTACGAGGAACGTACCTCATTTGGGGTCTTAAAAGGTTCATGTTCCTCAAAGTTCCACATCGAAATAGTCTGTCACACATTCAGTATTAGGAATTTTTTAAAATTAAATCCATGGTAAATAGAAATTAATCATATTAATTAATTAAAAGATCTTCTCTATAAGTAAAACCAGCACATTTTAACCATCCTATGACCTTCCCAGTTGAAGTTGTTAGTAAGCCATTAGTATGTGTTCCACATTTTGCCCATTTGTTCCACATTATGAAGGCGAGTGTTCCTCATTTTGGATATGGAAGGTTGAGAGCTATGGTTGTAACTTTCTTTATCAAAGCAGCACAAAGAACAGTTTAAACAATATGCACAGGAACGGACAAGATTAGACAGGCTAAGCAATTTATTGTGACCGTGGGCATATTACTGACACTTGGTGCTGTATCCTTGAAGTATGGATAACATTTTAAAGATGTAAATCATTAAAGTTATTTGGCTTTCTGTCCAGCATGCAACAAGGTTCGAGTGGGTTACTAGGATGTGAAGATGGGTTATGATCACTTTTACTAAAAAAAAAAAAAAAAAAAACAGCCGTTTGTTTGACTGATCAGATTGGTGATCCCGTCACTGTCATTCTCTGATGGAACCTGAGCAGCACAGCGACACGCTGTTTCCTCATACATCTTAACTACTATTATTTCATACAGTTATACCTGTTTAAGGGCACATTACACAACAGGGCTATAGAGACATATTCCGACAAAATGAACACTCCAGTCCTCATGAGTAACTGCATTGATTACTTTAGTGCTCAGAAGTTGATATAAATGTATTTTCTCCAGTAACATAAAACACGTTAAAGCTATTGGAGTTTTTAATGTACGCTCGCCCTCCGGGGAAAAAAACGGAAACTAAACATCAAGCAATTTATCAAATAGAATTAAAAAAAAAAAACTCTCCTTCAAAGCCTTCCATATAAGGACAGAATGCTTAGAGCACAGGAAGGCAACGGAGTCTCTGGATTTCTAAGCCGACAACAACGCAATCCACTTCAGAACTCATTCTAAAAATATCCTTCATATATACGATTGATACTTTAACCAAGTACCTTCTTGACATTATAAAAGCTGTCTTGTCTTCAGCAAATATCAATCATTGAAGATCTAATTTGTCTGTGTTAAATTGTTCCGTACTATCGTGTAAAGCGGAACTTTGTAGCTGTTTCAAGTCGGTGTTTAACCAGAGCGAACTGTGACTGAGAGCACAATTTCCAGCTTGTAAAGCGTGATCTCTTCAGAATAGTCCTGTGCTAAAATGCAGGTAAGTTAAGTGCTGCAAAGTATTGTGGATGTTTGGATAGTGTATGGTGTTGAAGTACATTTTGGTTATAGTGTTAGTCCTGGTTTAACATTTTATAGTACACGAAGGTCTTCGTTGATCTAGTTCTGAAGTATAAGGTGGAGCATATATGTCAGTTGTAGACTGATGTTAAATTAAGCTGTCACCTTTTCCCATTTTTGCAGGACACTGCTGTTCTGGTCACCTGTGCTTGAAATTGGGTTGGAACTGTATTTTTATAATTTAACAAAAATGTTATGTTTTGTTCATTTACTTAATTTAAAACTGATGGGCACTGTAGTAACTATTTTCTAATAAGTAGTATAACTGAAATGACTTCAAAGTTAGAAAAGACAAAGTCATAAACAATGAATGTTTTAGGCAAATTAAGTTTGTGTGGTGGATTTGTCTGGTTTGTATTAGAACGTTACCCCACCACTATTACACTGAGAATTACAATTGTTTAAAGGGGAGGGGGCGAACACATAAAATGCTGCATGTATAAAAGCTATTACACAGACTTAAAATTTCCTATTCTGTAAAGGTGTGAGGTGCGGGTGGCAACCTTTCTGGGAGGTCTTTTTTTTATTGCATTTATTCTGTAAAAGTGTGAGGTGCGGGTGGCGACCTTTCTGGGAGGTCTTTTTTATTGCATTTATTTATTGTACCACTGCCTCAGAATATTGCTTGTTGCTTTACCTCCAGAAAAAAAATGTTTAAAGAAAGGTTGGGGGTGGTGCCGGGAGGCTTGCCCCCCTGCAAAAGCATTTAATGCACAACATTATACAAAAGAAAGGTGGGAGTGCACGGGTTATGAGTACGGACTGCAAAATGGGAACGTGTGGATACTGCGTACATACTGCCCTTCTGACCCGTGTGTTGTTCTTACCCTACAACACAGTATGTGGTTAAGTACAAAGTGACAAAGCAAGTCAGACACCCAGGACATGTGGTGCTTTCGAAGGTGCACTTATAAATGTAGAAAATGAGGACAAGTTTATTTAATCTCTGTTTTACATATCGTATACTAAAAGCTGTAGTAACTCTAAGTAAAGATAATATAAAAACCATGAAGCCTATGTTAAAAATGGTCAGAAAGTGAATATTCACAATTGAAATTCACCATGTCACTGTATAATCTGCATGGCTTGTCACTCAGCCCTGTCAGTCATGTAGGCCACGCCCATTCCTGCACAGAAATCGCAGTGGGGAAATGTTTTAATACAAAGCCGACTTGTCATCCTATGCTCCTTGTCTAAAATATTTAAAAAAATGTAACACTAATCCAGTTTAACAAACATCTCTCTGGCCATGTCCTACCCTCCCAAACCTGGTATAGATTCAGACCACCACCACAGTACTAGTGGGTTTCACTAACCAAATCAATTAGCAGAGAGATTCTGGTGAACTCATTTCGCCCCCCCCCCTTGATTTGTTCTTTGAAGCTGTATCCCACCAACTACTTCTTGCTTGAATGTCCTTACTAGGGCTTGATCACTCCTCCCCCTCTTTTGGTTAGGCAGGCACCTGTCTGGCAGACATCAACTGTGAAATGCCTCAAGGAAATCTCCACTTTCTTTTCCACCTCTGTAGAAATACCACAAGGTGCTATTTTAGGTCCATTATTGGTCAATAGCTTTGTTAAAATGACATACATAAAGTCTTAAAAGAAACTTCTGTCATCCAGTATGCAGATGACACCACTCTCATATATGCAGTGTGAACACCTTACAAGAGCTTCAGAAAATAGTGCAAAACTCTTTCTCCTCCATTGAGTCGTGGCTTAATAATTCAACCTTCCTCTTAAAAGTTAAAACAAAATAAAGTGTATCATATTTGGACAAAAATCTCTTTATAATGACAGAAGTAGTTTCCTAATCTTATTAGTCAGCAAAGCTCTTACCGATCTTGTCTGCCATACATAATCCCTTGCAGTCATAGGTTCATAGGTTTATACTAGGCTATCTGCCCTAAGGCATTTATAAGCCTAGCCCAGAGTTTTGTGGCTTATGCCACCCCTTATGTTAAAAAATACTGTGCCCATTAGTTTGTTGTGCCTCTGTCCAGCAGTGACACAGAGATGATTCCTGGGTAAACCTCGATCTCCCATCCACGGTCAAGATTTCTCTTGAACAGAGCCAGCGAGGTGCTCTGCCTCACATGGACCGGGATTTTATTCCACAACATAGGGAGTCTCTGGGTGACAAATCTATCCCTCCAGCATGTCCTATTTATATCCGTGCTAAGGTTTAAGTCGCTTGCTCTAGTGGATCTGGTAGATTTGGATTTTTTGAGGTGGAGCATGTCCATTAATTCCGGGTTGGACATGGCCTTGTATGTCAGGCACAGGTCACCTCTGAGCAGACGGTATGCGACTGAATAGAGCTGGAGTTTCTTCAGTCTGGCAGCATATGACAGATTTTGGAGTCCCTTTATCCTTTTGGTGAGGAACTTTTGGGGTCTCTCCAATTGTTGCAGGTGTCTGGTGAGATACATCCCGAATGGGGCATTGTACTCGATCATTGGTCTGATAAGTGAAGAGTACAGGGGAACAATGATCTCACTTGATCTGGATGTGAATCCCTTCATGATCAGGTGGGCAATGTAGAAGGTTTTTCTAACCACTTTAGCAATGTGAGTGTCAAAAGAATGGCCACTGTCAACCTGGGTCCCTGATAACCTCTTCTGTGCTTAGTGGATTGCCACCTATATGGTAGCTTGGGGTTACCTTGTTTTTCTCGAAGGGTATGACTATACATTTTTTGGCATTTAACTTCAGGCCATGGCTCTGGCACCAGCTATCAGTTTCCGTGAGAACCCTCTGAAGGATATCTGCGACCGATGTACTTTCCACTATGGCTCCCAGTTTGCAGTCATCTGCAAACTTTGTCAGCCATAGTCCTCCTATGTTTGCCTGTACTTCTGAGAAGTAGATGCCGAACAACAGGGGGCCAAGGACTGAGCCCTGTGGGACACCACTTGTGACCGGCTTGGAGTCTGACGTGGCGCCAGCTACTCTAACCCTGTGGGTTCTGTCCTTTAGCCAGTTTGCAACCCATCTTGTGACATATGGGTTTACATTTAAGCTGGTAAGTTTCTCTATAATACCCGAGTGGGGTATTGTGTCGAAAGCTTTTGCAAGGTCAAGGTAGGCTGTATGGACTGCCTTTCCCTCATCAATGGCCTTGGTGACTGTTTCGAAGAAGTTGACCAAGTTCAAAAGGCATGATCTGCCCTTGGCAAAGCCAAACTGGGTCGGGTCCAATGTCTGCAAGTCCCCTATGTCTTTGTTTATGAGTTCCATTATGATCCTCTCCATAGCTTTGCAGACCAGGCTTGTTAAGCTTATGGGGCGGTAATTACCAGGGTCCGTAGAGGCACCGCCTTTGTGAAGTGGGACCACAGTTGCCGTACGCCACTCCTTGGGCACGTATCCTGTGGTAAGGCTAAGATTAAACAGCTGCCTTATGTGCGGGTTTAGTTCCTCATTGAGTTCGTGTAGCACACAGCCGGGGACACCATCCGGTCCCATTGATGCTGTGTTTTTAGCTTTAGAGAGAGCAGCTTTCACCTGCGCATTGGAGATGTCTGGGAGGCTGCACTCCGCTGGGATAGTTATCTCTCCTTTTGGGGGAGAGGGTGAGGTTTGCACTGAACCTGTCTGCCAGTATGTTGGCAATGTCTGTGGGTTCAGTGATTTTTGTATCATTTTGGACTAATTCTGAGCATATCTGGGAGTTTCCACCCAGGTTTCTAACATAGCTGAAGAAGGCCTTATGATTGTCTTTTGAATCTATGGCAATTTTTCTCTCAAAGTTGGCCTTGGATGATTTTATGAGTGCTCGTATTTTTTACTAATAATGATCAAAGGTGTCTTCTCTTTTATGGATTTTGCTCTATCATGTAACAGCTTTCTCCTCTTATTGTAAAGTTTGTTTATGGCTGGGGTCCACCAGACTGGACGTTTGCCCTTGGTGGAAAGAGTCTTGGTTTTATTAGGGATTGCCTGAT
>NC_056735.1:1245380302-1245387802 GCF_019279795.1 Protopterus annectens | reverse complement strand
GAAGGTTACATTTAGCTGCCTGTCGAGAGCCAGGATCCGCCACATAACACAAGCACTCAGGTCGCTCCAGAACAAGTACAAATACGATTCTGTCACTGTCCTTGTTGGTGTGAATGACCTGAGACGTACCGCCCTGGAGTATATGAAAAGAGACATGGAAGAGCTCTCTGATCACATAGCCCAGGCCGGTATGACCCTGACCCTGAGTAGCATCCTGCCCTCACCAAGAATGATGCCACAGTATAAAGAAAAAATGATAATTTTCAACAATTGGCTAAGTTTCTGGTGTCATTCAAAGGGGATCCAGTATTTGTCCGCCTGGGATGACATGCTTGACAAGCCAAGCCCAAGCAAAACCAAGACTCACTCCTCCAAGAAAAGGAAACCAGTCTGGTGGACCCCTACCATAAACGAGCTATACAATAGAAGGAGGAAACTAGTACAGAAAAGAGTAAAATTCCAAGATTGAAAGACATCCCTGATCAGTATCAGCAAGAAACTACGATCCCTCATAAAAATCATTCAAGGCTAGTGTCGAAATAAAAATTGCCAAATACTCCAAAGATAACCACAAAGCTTTCTTTAGCTATGTCAAGAACCTTAGTGGAAACTCTCTGATCTGCTCTGAGTTAGTGCAGAATGGCAGAAAATACACTGAACTGACTGATATTGCCAACATTCTGGCAGACAGGTTTAGTGCAAACTAAACCCTCCTCTCACCCCCTGAAGGGCCCATAACCATGCCAGAAGAATATAGAGCCCCGGCAATCACTGACACACAGGTTAAAACAGCCCTATCCAAAGCCACAAACGCAGCTTCAATGGGACTGGATGGTGTCCCAGGCTGTATCTTACACGAACTCCAAAATGAATTAACCCCTCACCTTAACACACTGTTCAAACTCGGCCTCTCTACAGGCTACGTATCCATAGAGTGGTGCACAGCAACAGTTATCCCGCTCCACAAAGGTGGAGCCACAATGGGCTCCAGAAACTGTCGCCCTATAAGCCTGACTACCCTGGTCTGCAAGCTATGGAGCGCATCATCATGGAACTCATTAACAGAGACATTTGGAATCTCCAAACATTAGACCCTACCCAGTTTGGCTTGGTAAGGGCAGATCATGCCTCCTAAACCTGTTGGACTTCTTTGAGACAGTTACCAAGGCTTTAGACGAGGGAAAGGAGGTCCACACAGCCTACCTAGACCTTGCAAAGTCTTTCGACACCATTCCCCATTCTGGTATTAGAGACAAGATTACCAGCCTGAACATAAACCCCTACGTCACAAGATGGGTTGCCATTTGGCTCACTGATAGAACCCACAGGTGAGAGTTGCAGGATCTAGGTTTGACTCTAAGCCAGTTACAAGTGGTGTCCCCCAGGGCTCGGTCCTGGGACCCTTCCTGTTCGGTATGTACTTCTCAGAGGTACAGGCAAGCAGAGGAGGACTATGGCTGACCAAGTTCGCAGACGACTGCAAACTGGGGAACTGGGGGTCATAATTGACTCTCTGGCTGATACAGACATCCTCCAGTAGGGTTTCAATGAGACGGATACCTGGTGTCAAAATCATGGCCTCAAGCTATATGCCAAAAAGTGCATAGTCATCCCCTTTGGAAAAAAACAAAGTACTTGCGAACTACCACATACGTGGTAGTCCCTAAATTCAGAAAATGTAATAAGGGATCTGGGGACCCAAGTAGATAGTAATTTCTCTTTTGATAATCATATTGCTAAGGTGGTTAGAAAATCCTTCTATGTGGCCCTCCTTATCACAAAATGGTTTGCATTTAGAACAAAAGAGGTTACTGTGCCCGTCTGCTCATCAGACCCATCATAGAGTACAATGCCCCATTTGGGTTGTACCTTACAAGACACCTGCAGCAGCTGGAAAGACCACAGAAGTACCTCACCAAGAGGATTACTGGCCTCAAGCAAATGCTCTTTGCAGCCCGACTGAAGGAACTCCAGCTGTACTTGCTTGCATACCGCTTACTCTGAGGTGATCTCTGCCTGACATATACAAGGTCATGTCCAACCCAGAATTGATGTACATGCTCCACCTAAAAAAAACAAATCCCCGAGAGCCATACGCTCTAGGGATCTAAACCTCACCACAACGATAAATAAGACGTGCTGGAGGGATATATTCCTGTCCCAAAGATTCCCCATGCTTTAGATCAGGATTCCAATCTACATTAGGCAGAGACAGTTACCAAGGCTTTAGACGAGGGAAAGGAGGTCCAAACAGCCTACCTAGACCTTGCAACACTCTTCAAGAGAAACCTTGACGAGTGGATGGGAAACAGAAAATTTACCCCGGGGATCACTGCAGTGGCTGTGCTGGACAGAGACACAGGGAACTAATCTAAGGGGTCGGCGAAAAGCCAACACATTCTGTCTAGACATACAGATGCCCTCGGGCAGATAGCCTAGTACTTAAACTATTAACCTATGTATGTGTGTGTGTGTGTGTGTGTATATATAGCTTTATATATACACACACAAATAAATATATATTTAGCTTGAGGAATTACTTAGTGTAGGTCATTGATAAAACTGGGCCTAATATGGAGCCTTGAGGGACACCGGGGGAAATGGGGAGGTGAGTAGATAATTACCCATAGCACATCGTGCTGTCTATTGTCTAAATATGATTGGAAACATTTTTATAGCCAGTGCTTCAAGTGAAAGGGATTTGAGTATATTTATAAGTAGCTGGTGGTTAACCATATCGAAAACTTTAGAAAGATTGGTAAAGAGTGCAGAGGAAAGAATGTTGTTGTTATGGTTTTTGTTAATGCAGTCTGTAAAGGATAGCAGGGCAGTGGTAGTACTGCGGAATGGCCTAAATCCATGTTGACAGTTGGCAAGTAAGTTGTTTTGGATTAGGTGGTGAACTAGTTGCTTATGGATGCATTTTTTTTCATTATTTTTGCCAGTGGAGAAGGTAGGGCTATGGGAAGATAGTTTGATAAGTCATTAGAGTTGCCTCCTTTTATGTGGGAGGTTAATGTGAGAGATTTTCCAGATAGTTTGGATGGTACCTTCATTTATGGTTTTGTTAATCCAGTATGGAAATGGGATAGGCTATGGCTTTGGCTGCTTTTTGCAGGTATTCTGCAGGTAGTTGGTCAGCTGAGGGGGTGGTTGGTTTTAGTTTTTGGAGAAGGGAGCAAATGAGGGAAGTTGGAACTGGTTGCAACTGAAATGAAGGAAGTGAGCTTAGTAGTAGAAGTTGGCAGATTTGAGCTATCTGGGGATAGTTGATTGGCAAGAGTTTGGATGGCCTCTGTGAATAAGGTATTGAAGGCATTGGTAGTTTGTATGGGATTCTCAAGGTTAGAGCCTTGTGGGTTTGGTGTAATGGATTGGCCTGGGTGTAGTAGTTTGTTAACGCTAGTTCAAAACTTTTGTGGTTTATTTTGGTGGAGTTGGAAGTAAAAGTTTCATTTAACAAAGAGGATAGCTTTTTTGTATTATTTCTAAGTTGTCTAAATTTTTGATGGTCTGTTGGGTTTTTAGTAGTACGCCATTTAGCCCAGGATTTGTTTCTAAGAAGGATTTTTTGCCTGGTTTCTTTTGAGAGCCATGGGGCAGGTTTAGTCTTATTTCTAATTGAGAGTGTTGGTGTGTGGTGGTCTAGGATGGCTAAGAATGTGGAATTTAAAGTATTTTATGGCTTCATCAAGTGGGAGTCATTTTATTGGCGACCAATTACACACCTTAGGGAGAAAAATACTTCCAAATACCGCTGAAGGCGATGAAGACAAATAAAGCAGCAACAAGTGGAGACTTCAGAGCACCACCACGGCAACTGGATTATTCAGATTCCAAATAAACGACCAAATAAAAATAAGTGTTTATTGAAAGACAGACACTTAAAAACAAACTGTGTGAAATAAAGATCAATAAGCGCATTCGGCTATTCAGCCTTCATCAGATCGTAACGCTTCTATCTAAAACATCATTTAAAAAGAAACAACCATCTAATCAACTTTCTAGTTCTAAAATGGTAATGAAGTTAATAGCCAATGGTTGTATTCAAAGTTTTTAGTTTTATAGGACGAAAGATAAAACTAACATCCAATCAAAAGAGCAGAATAGGCTTCATTCAGTGTAGTTGGAACTAATTAGATGGTGATGATAACCACCAATCAGTATTCATCACCTTTCTTTATCTTACTCCTTATTCGTCCATGATAACTTGATAGACAACCAATGGCATTAACTCTTTTATTGTGCTATACAGCCCATAAGGCAAAGAGAAAAGAGCACTTCCCTCCTTAATAGGTTGTTTATAAAAACAATTATACAATGTAAAGTATAGTATAAATAGTCTCTTGTTGAATCAATGTCAGAGACAACAACCGGAAAAACACGGTATATGTAGCCACATCAACCCCCTTGTCCGATCTCATAATCAGATAAGAAAATAAGCTAACAGCCAAACGAAAGAATAAAATAGTAATAGACGTCGCTGTCTATGTAATTCCTTAATTCAATGCAGTGACAGTTGCCAAACACTATTTTTCCTGGAATTAGAAAATGTTAATTGAATGAACTATAAATCACAAAAATTGCTACAAAAATATCTACAAAAATATAATGGAATGAGTCTCCAGCAGCAACAATGATCCCAAAGGGGGTTCATCAGCAATAATGGAATGAGTCTCCAGCAGCAACAATCATTCCAAAGGGTGTTCATCAGCAATTGGCTGATTAACGCATATCAAAATAAATAGTCAACGGCGTTTGTTCTTCATAATATTTCACAGCCAATAAAATAATGAGAGTGCAATTCTCCTTATAGGTCGATTGGCCATTAGATGGTACGCTAAAGCCAATCTTATAGGTAGATTAACATAACGGCTAACCAACAGGAGTTCAGGACGTATCCTACCTAACTGTGGAAATCGACCGGCTATCATCACCAGCCCCTTATCAATTAAAAAACCTGAACTAGCAAAAATAAAAAGATAACATATGCAGAAAGTCGCAAGCATCATAAAAATGCTATACGTAGCTCAGGCGCTAGATGGTTCTTAAATATTATCGTCATCACTGTAAGCGCTAAATAATTCTTGAATAGAAACAATCGTCACAATGGGCTCATCACCAGTTCACTAATAAGAACACAGCAACTTCTGTGTTCAATGAACAGCCTATGACATTAATTCATTATATTGAACAACCAATGAGATAAAATAAACTCAACTCTTCTCCATAGGCCAATCCTGGAGAATATTTCCCCAATAGATGGTGCGCTAAAAAGAAACTTTCATGGGTCAGAAAGAAGGGATCAACAACCAATAGAAATACACAGGTCCTGTCTGTTATAACACTAACATCCACCAGCAAGCACCCCATCAAGTGAGCAAAAAACAACAAACAAAAAATAAAAAAATAATAGCGATCACCACGCGCACAACTTCCACAATTCAGCTCAGCGGCAGCTACAACAAGCCGCTTTTTAATGCCTATGTAAAAGTAAATAATATAAATACCACAAAGACCACTTTGCTTAGCTAAAATAAACAATTCATCAATAAGCATTGTCTACATTTAGGAATTCAACACCAATCAAATAACATGAACATAACAATATTGGCTTAATCAAAATGAACTCAAAATAACTAGTCTCAGACTAAGCCAAAGAAAGACTCGCAATATACTCTCTTACTGTGGGACTTCCACTGAGATGTAATACCAATCACTGAGAAAATTATAACAGTTGCTATATACATAGTTGCCTCACAGTGGTAAGATCAAGGAAGCTATTTCCTTAAAGCTAAATCAAATAAAAAACATAACGCTCTTATAGCGTAGAGATATCTTGCACTAAGCAGTAATCACTTGAAAAAATAAATCATAATAAATATATAATATAAAATAAAATAAATAATATCTGTTGATTTAGACATAGGTCAAATTCCGGCATGTCATGTAGCGACCAATAGATAAGGTCATTCTCAAACAACCAAGGTTGATGGACCCAAAAGAAAAAATATATATATATTTTGCTTAATTAACTATGGAGATTAATAAAATCTCTATTCTCATACACAAGTAATGAAACAAATGACATCAAACAAACAAGTATTGAGGGAGTTTAACCTCTTTTTAATGCCCAATTATATTTCTCCTGGCTTTTAAGATGGGTTTTAATGGTACAACAATATTTAAGCCAGGTCTGTGATGTGCTTGGAGGTTGATTATCCAGTTGATCTCATCTAGTTAAGTGTGATCATTAATGTGTCCTGCTCTGTTGGTTGCAGTCATCACCTCCAAAACTTTAAATTTGAAATGGTGTGTAGGATTATCAAAGTGATGTGCTGCCAATGCATTATTCTTATCTTTATGGAATATGTCCCTAAGATGTCTCAGGATCCGATCTTTTAGTCTTTGATCTGTCTTGCCTATATAGAAGGCTTCACATTGGCAACATGTAGCTATGTAAGTTAGATGTTTAGTATTACAGTCAGCATAGTAATTGGAAAAATAAAGAGACATCTTAGGAACATATCTTGTATGTATGCATGTATGTGTGTGTGTGTGTGTGTGTGTGTGTGTGTGTGTGTGTGTGTATATATATATATATATATATATATATATATATATATATATATATATATACATGTATGTGTGTGTGTGTATGCATAGATCTATATTATATATATATGTATGTGTGTATATATAGATCTATAAAATGTGTGTAATATATATGTAAAATGTGTATGTATGTGTGTATATATATATATATGTGTATGTATATATATATATATATATATATATATATATATATATATGTGTGTGTGTGTGTATATATATATATAATGTGTGTGTGTGTATATATATATATATATATATATATATATATATATATATATATATATATATATATATATATATATAAATATAATTTATTTTTTTTTTTTAGGACACAAACCACACTACCCGATCAGTAGTTGAATCCAAAAAGTAAATTGTAATCCACACAGTAGAAACGTAAGGATTCAAGGACAGCAGATACTTCAAGTAAAATATTCCTTTAATATAGGACGACCAGGAACACAAACATAAGTGCTACTTCATCAGATGTATAACATAACTTGAAAAACATAAAACATTTATATAGTGGTTACTGAATCACGTGACTAAATCAGTCACTGCTAAAAGGCATATACATTCTAAAAAATCATATACTTTTTAAAATTTTTAAAAATACAGGTATACAATTTGTGTCATATAAGAAGCCTAGTATGAATATCTCCTTTATAAGAAATCGATATATATATATATATATATATATATATATATATATATATATATATATACAAGAATGTTTACAACAGTAAAGAGAAAAAAGTTTTGCTTTTTTCAATTTTCTATTTAGACTTCTGGCCTTCAATTTAGGTTTAATAGGTACTCTATCATTCAGGCCATGACCATAATTTCCCCTTAACCTTATGATCCATTTTGACTCTATCTGTTCAG
>NC_056735.1:1245370302-1245375302 GCF_019279795.1 Protopterus annectens | reverse complement strand
CTCCAGCCTCTAAAACAAACATCACCTACCGCCCACAACCATGCAAACATCACCTCTACCTCAACCTACCTCTTCCCAAAATATCATAGGCTAGCCCACATTAATCTCCAACAAACCAGAAGATCACTATATACTCTTCAAACTCCTGAAGCTCTTACATACATTTCAACAACACCCTCTTCTTCATGGCGATATTCACCCTAACCCAGGACCTAACAGTACCCTACTAAATCCCCAACAGCTCCAAACCACCACTCATATTACCCTGACCAAAACTGCTAACTCCTTATTGATAGCCTATCTTAATATACAGAGCTTAAACAATAAAATTAGCCAACTGCATACTCTACTGGACATACATTCCTTTGATGTCCTATGTCTAACAGATACCTGGCTCAAACCAGGAACAAAATATAACAAAGTCATCCCACCAGGGTACAATATAATAAGGGCAGACCGAACAACAAAAAAGGTGGAGGCGTAGCAATTTTGTATAAATCTGATCTAAATATATCTCTAGTAGACTTACAGTTACCATTAGATAATCACGTATAAGTCCTTGTCTCTAAACTCCAGCTCATTTTCTAGCAAAGCTAACTATATAATATGCTCCTACCTACTTCCAGGCAATAATATCAACATCCTTGAAAATATCCTATGCTTCCTCTCATCTTCCCTCCCTCAAGAAACATTAGTACTTGGAGACTTCAATAAAGACTGGAACTGCTGTACATCCAATAAACCTTCAGTCCATATAAAGTTGTATGGCTTTTCTCAGTTTATCACCACCCCAACAAGAATCCATAAGCCTACTAACAATGAGAGTACCTTAAATTGGATCCTATTAAGAAACCATCCCCTCACTTGTATAGCAGACACCCTACCTGATGATATTAGCGACCATTTACTCACCTATATAATTAGGCATACAACCTTCTTCTCTAAACAATCTATTTTTAAAACTATAAGAAACAGAAAACACTTCAAGCTCTTTTTGGAAATTTATAGCATTAAAGCCTGTGATTGGTCTCCCATAAAACAACTCTCCCTTGATGAAGCAGTTTCCTATTTTAACTCCAAATTTTTACAAATACTTGAATACCATGTCCCTAGTCGAACTATTAGAACCAGATACAAAGCAGCACCTTGGCTCCTAAAGAGACTAGACAAAAAATCCTAGTAAGAAATAAGATCTGGTCCAAATGGAGATGTACTAAAAGCCCAACTGATCACCAGAACTACAAACAGCATAGAAACACCACAAAGAAATCTATACTTCTTGATAAAAAAAACTACTACCTTAAACTCCAAGACAGGCATCAACAAAGCCCCCCAAACATTTTGGACAGCTCTTAAGACTTTTACACCCAGGACAGTCCAAGACTCCAACTCTTTCAGCACTTTCCCTAAGCACACCTAAGGAGATTGCTGACACCTTCAATACCTCCTTTACAGAAACTGTACAGTCTCTTACAAATTCCTTACCTCTTTTTACCCCAACCCTCCCATTCTCCATGACTAGCAAACCCCCTGCCTTTCAACTAAATCCAGTCTCTACATCTTTCATCCACACCTTACTTATGAAACTTAAACCATGTACCCCATCCGCTGATCTCTTACCAGTGGAATACCTGCAAATTACAACTAAAGTTCTCGCCTATCCTATTTCCATACTAATCAATAGAACTATTACTGAAGGTTCTATCCCATCTCGCTTGAAAATTTCACATATAATTCCTCTTCATAAGGGTGGTAACTCAACCGAAATATCTATCGCCCCATAGCCCTGCTCTCCCCTCTAGCCAAAATAATGGAAAAATGTATCCACCACCAGCTACTTGATTACCTTCTGCAGTATAACCTTATAGCAGACTGTCAAAGTGGTTTTAGGCCATACCACAGTACTACTACTGCCCTACTATCCTTCACTGATTGCATCAACAAGCATTGTAACAATAATAGGCTCTTTACTGCTCTGTTTATAGACCTATCAAAAGCCTTTGATATGGTGAACCATCAATTACTACTACACATACTAGAACAATACTCACTCAACACAAAGACATTACAGTGGTTTAATTCCTACCTAGAAAACAGACAACAAGCTCTTCTCTGGGACAATAACCTTTCTACTCTTCTTCATATTACTCTTGGGGTCCCACAAAGCTCCATCCTGGGACCTCTCCTCTTCTCTATCTTTATCAACAACCTATAGCTAACTATTCCACAATCTACCTGCATACAATATGCAGATGATTCCACACTAGTGTGTTCTGCCATCCCATCTGCCGAGCTCCAAGCTATCACCCAGTCAATATTTAACACAGTTGAAAAATTTGTTTTGCAATGTTGCCTCCTACTAAACGCCATAAAAACCAAGTTACTTTACACAGAAGTCCCCTCCAATATATCTGTCAAATCCAGCAGTGGTACTATAATTACACCTGATCCAACCACCAAGCTCTTAGGAGTAACAATAGATCACAATCTCAACTTTGACACACATATTAACACTACAATTAAAACTGTTAACAGAAAACTGGGCTCACTGTATGAGCTAAAGTCCTTCCTCACCCCTGAAGTCAAAACCATCATTGCCCATACCCACCTAATCTCTACTCTCCTGTATGCTTCATCTATCTATACAAATCTTTCCCAAACTAACCTAAACAAACTAGCAACCTCCTACATCAACATCGCCAGATTTGCTACATGTTCACCATATAGAACCCATCACTGTTTAAACCTCAAACAGCTAGGCTGGCTTGAATTCCAAACCAGCTACTATTTCAGCAACTTACAATTACCCATAAGATTCTCTTTCACACTGATAGGACTCCTATTCTTTGTAGCATTGCCACTCCTTATAGAAATCTTACTACCTTACGCTCAGCAAATAAATTGCAAGTAACCACCCAGAAATCCCTTAATAAAGCCGGAGACTCCCCCTTTTCAAATTCTGTGGGTAAGAGTTGGAACAAACTCCCCAGCAACCTACAATTACTTTCATCCTCATCACTTTTCAAATGCCAGATAAAACTACACCTTAAAAAACATTGGTTATGCCCATGTACTAACCCAGATTAACACCAACCATTTAGCAAACTTCCTTCCCCCCCTCCCTCTATTACCCACTAGGGTGCAAATACATCCTATTCATAGTCAATATTGTAGTTTTTCTTATTTCCTTCTTACTTCATGAAACTTACTCTTTACCTTTCTAAAATCCCTCACCTCCTCCTGATATTGTCTGTGTCAGTGTTAGTACTTATGCTACCCATGACATTTCACGCAAAACTTTTCTAACATAACTAGATGGATACCTTCACCCCTTTGTCCAACTATATCCAGACTTTATACCTCTTATATATACTACTCACACTACTGCTTAGTCAACACCCTCACTTATCCTTCACTTTTGTTGTTTGTTCCTTCTATGCTAACCTAAACCTGTTTGATTTTAATTTTTTACCATTTTTAATCTTTGCTGTTTGAAGCTATTTGACTACACCTTTTGCTGTAACTGCATTAATTCTTATGTAATAATTTACTGTTTTGATTTATTTTCATTTGTAGTCCTGTTACATTACCTTAATGTTGGAGCTTATCTCCCCGGGCCTCTACTGAAAAAATGGACATGTATCCAGTTAGACTAGCCCGGTCAATAAATGTAAAAAATAAATAAATACCTATGCGTGTGTGTGTGTGTGTGTGTGTGTGTGTGTGTGTGTGTGTGTGTGTGTGTGTATGTATTTATATGTAGGTATGTATGTACATATATGTGTGTATGTATCTATGTATGTATGTATATATGTATGTATGTATATATATATATTTATATATTTATATATATATATATATATACTTATATATATATATATATATATAAAATATACACACACATATACCTATATATATATACACACACACACACACATATATATTGGACTCCTTCCTCAAGCAAGAAGAAACCAGTCTGGTTGACCTCGGCCATAAGCAAACTTTACAATAAAAGGAGGAGACTTATACAAAAAAAGGCAAAATCTCAAGTAGAAAAATCATCCCTGATCAGCATTAGTAAGAAATTGAGGGCCCTCATCAAGTCAACTAAAGCTAATTTTGAAAAGAAAGTTGCCAAGGATAACCATAAGGCCTTCTATGGCTACGTCAAAAACCTAAATAGCAACGCTCAGTTCTGTTCTGAGCTAGTACAAAATGGAACAAAATACACTGACCCTTCTGACATTGCCAACATCTTGGCTGACAGGTTCAGTGCAAATTCCCCCCCCCCCCCTCATCACCTACAGGGCTATTACCATTCTAGGGGATTGTGTAAGTCCAATTATTACTGATACGTTGGTTAACAAGGCTCTATCTAAAGCTAAAAACACTGCCTCCATGGGACCAGATGGTGTCCCAGGCTGTGTCATACACGAGCTCCAAAAAGAATTAACTCCGCATCTTAATACCCTGTTCAGTCTCAGCCTCTCCACAAGATATGTGCCCATAGAATGGCGCACGGCAATGGTGGTCCCGCTACACAAGGGTGGGGCCACAACTGACCCTGGGAACTACCGACCAATAATCCTGACCAGTCTGATCTGTAAGGCTATGGAGCAAATCATTATGGAACTCATAAATGGGAGATTGGGAACCTCCAGTCGCTGGACCCAACACAGTTCGGCTTCAAGGGCAGATCATGCCTCCTGACCCATGTGGATTTCTTTGAGACAGTTACTCAGGCTATAGATAAGGGAAAGGAGGTACACACGGCTTACCTTGACCTTGATAAAGCATTTGACACCATTCCCCATTCAGGTATTATTGATAAGCTCACCAGCCTGGGCATAAACCCTTACATCATAAGATGGATCGCAAACTGGCTCTCAGACAGATCCATTAAAGTAAGAGTAGCGGGATCTATGTCCGAATCCAGACCAGTAACGAGTGGTGTGCCTCAGGGCTCTGTCCTGGGGCCCCTCCTGTTTGGCATATACTTC
>NC_056735.1:1245365302-1245367802 GCF_019279795.1 Protopterus annectens | reverse complement strand
GATTAGCTAGCCATGTTTCTACCGTGCTGAAAGTGGTCTGGATGAGGGTTAGAAGTTGTGTAGGAGAGGAGGCGGAACATATTAGCATTGAGTCATCTGCATATTGGATGCAGGTAGCTTCTGGGATGGTGGTCTGTAGATCATTGATAAAGATAGAGAAAAGAAGGGGACCTAGTATGTACCCTTGTGGGACACATAGGGTTAGAGGAAGTTGGGATGACATCTTGCTCTGCCATAAGGCAGCCTGCTGTCTGCCGTTTAAGTAGGAGTGAAACCAATGTGTTGTGTGTTGGTCTAAACCTATAGTTTGTAGGTTATTGAGCAGTAGCTGATGGTTGACCATATCAAAAGCTTTTGAAATATGTAGGAAGAGTGCTGAAGATAGTTTGTTGTTACGATGAAGACTGATGACATTAGAGAACGATAGAAGAGCTGTGGTGGTACTGTGGAATGGCCTAAAGCCGTGCTAGCTAGTGGTGAAAGAATGGCTATAGGTCTAAAGTTAGATAATTCTGTGGAACTTCCTCCTTTATGGAGAGGTATAACGTGATATTTTCCATATTGCTGGGATGGATCCTTCTGAGTTGGATCTGTTGATCAGAATAGAAATGGGAAGTGCTGTGGCATCATCTGCTTTTTGAAGATATTCAGCTGGGAGGTGGTCGGCAGCTAGTGTAGTAGGTTTTAGCTTTTTGAGTAAGGTCCGGATCAGGTTGGTAGGTAACGGTTTGAAAGTTAAAAGTGGGTTGGGTGCTGGGTGTATCAGGGCTAGATGTGCCAGAGCCGGTGTTTGTGTCTGATGGAGTGAGATGGGTAGCTAGAGACTGGATAGTTTCAGTAATGGAGGAGTTGAAGCTGTTTGCAATTTCAACAGGGGATTTATTAAGGGCAGCTGATGGGCTAGCAGTGGCGGAATGGCCTGGGTGGAGATGATTAATACCAGCCCAGTACTTTTGAGGTTTTAGCTGATATTTTTGTTGTAGGAGGGTGCAGTGATTTTTTTTGTCTAGAATGACAGATTTTTTGGTCTGGTTCCTTAGCTGCTGGTATCTTACTTGGTCCATAGGGGCTTTGGTAACATGCCACCTGGCCCAGGTGTTGTTTCTTAGTTTAATTTTGGTTGTTGTTTCTTTAGATAGCCACAGTGCAACTGTGGCTTTTACACAGATGGTACGGGTAGGAGCATGGCAATTAAGGATAGCCAGAAATATGTTATTGAAGTACTCGGGAGTCATTTCAAGACATTCCAATTACATGCTTTGAGTTCGTTTTGGAAGTTGTCAAGTTTAAAGTTCCTGACGTTTCTTTATAGTTTTGTAGGTGGGCTGGTTGGGAATGTCTGCTTTGAGCCTAATATATGTAAGGCAGTGATCACTTAGATCATCGGGTAATGTACCTGGCTTGTACTTTTGGGGGTGGCTAAGTGTCCAATCGAGGATACTATCGTTGACACTATTTTTGCTAAATCTGGTGGGGGTGGGAATGATCTGAGTAAACCCGTGGAGGTTTAAATGGGTGGAGGGAGTTTCAAAGGAACATGTGTTCCAATCCGTGTTAAAGTCCCTCAAGACAATGGTTTCCTGGGGATAGTTAGAAGCTAACCAAGGTAATATATTTTCTAGAGTGTTATTATTCTTGTTGGGTGGAATATAAATGCAGACAATGTGTCTGCATTTATTTTTGTTTATTATTAGTTATTTGTTTATTATTCGTTTATTATTATTAGTTTGCTGATTTCTGCATTGCCATACTGGGGTGGCTATTTGGTGTCAGTTGTTGTTGTTAGGGTAGACACCTTTCCTGGAGTCCCGGGGAGGGGGTTATTTCTTATCTTTGGTTATTGGTTTTAGCCAGGTTTCTGTGAGGCAGAGGTTATCAGGGGAGTGAACATCTAAGAGTCCATGTAGGCTATGGATCTTGTTATTTAGCCTTCTGATGTTGAGATGACAGACCAGAAATGAGTTTGGAAGTCTATCAATCTGGGTAGTACACATTGAGTTGTTAGATGGTGTGCTTGAGTCTACTGTTGTGGATGGGCCAGGGTTGGGGTGGATGTCTCCAGCCTTCATAATATTAATTTTTAAGTTGCTTATGAGTCTTAAAAATTTGTTTATGATTTTTTTCGTACCTTTTGGTTTTTAAGCTAATTTAGCAGTATTTAGTCGGGTGATGGTAATGGGGGGGGCGAGGAATTAGGAGAGGGGGTGGTTATGTAGTGGATAAACTTATTAAATGCTGGGTTGGTGTCTGAGTGTTTGGGTATTGGATTTTAAGATGCTGTACATATTAATAGGAGCTTAGGTGATAAGGAATGAATAGCAAAGGTGCTAAGGGTAGCAGCATTAGTGTTTTAGCTGTAGTCATAGTAAATTACTAGGGTAGGGTCTGTATTGAGTGTATGTGGTGGATAAAAGATTCGAGAGAGAACAGAATAGCTGTGGGTGCCTTAATATGGATACTGGGGTGGATAGAGGCTGTATTATTGTGCTAGGAGTTTGCT